>NC_064644.1:603053827-603097561 GCF_023864345.2 Schistocerca serialis cubense | reverse complement strand
AGATGTGGGGTTCGAACCCACGCTCCCTTGCGGGAACCAGAGCTTAAATCTGGCGCCTTAGACCGCTCGGCCAATCTGACGTGCGAGGCAAGAGCTCCAGAGACTTCCATCTCTAGCAATATCTCAAAGAACCTCACTGCGAAATCTGTTTCTTTTTTCGGTAGGATGGAATTATGTCAGTTTTAGAAAATTTAAGACGCAATGTCAGACATGGCGTAGAAAATGCACCCTCCCTTTCGGGAAGCAATGTGGCGCGTTGGACCGCTTTCTTCCGTCGTTTCTAGTTTGAACTGTAACTAGCAAAACTGTATTTAGTAATAGGAACATTTTCACATTGATGCAAAGAAAACTAGATATTGGCCAACGGCAAATAAGGCCGTTTCCTAGCAACAGCCACGCTGTGCATCACGCACTCGTGGGAAGCCAATGAAATACTTCCCGTGAGGCTCAAACTGTCGACCTTCACTTTACAATACTTAGGCACTGCCCCGGTGGTACCGACGCGTACATACTGAAACGTCTTTGGATCGTCAGTGAGTACTTCATATTAGAAATTTCGTGTTCGCCCTGATGTGCATTAAAGGGCAGATTCTTCAGTAAAAGTTAGTTCTGCGCTCAGTTTCAGTATATGGCCCTAGCAGCACCAGGAAAACGGGTTCACATGTGCTCGCCTTCCACTCGGCGTTGAGCGCCTACAGCGAGATTGCCTTCGGCCTCTGGCGCCAGGAGGGAAGGCGACACATCACGGCGCAAGCAGCGCGTAGCAGAAGGCGGTGGTGCTGTGTCGGTCAGCATGGTTGCTTCCCAAGTAGCTGATCCGGGTTCGAAACCCGGACACCGCACCGAAGTTGTCTTCTTTACCCAGGAGAGTGTTTCCAACGCTCGCGATCGTCGAATTTCCGAACTGTCGTGTTACGAATGGTTTTCCTTCGCCCCTCGTCCCGCTCCGCGTAGGCTAGTGCGGATTGCGATTCACAGCATCGTGTGTCCCCATGTGTCGACTTGTCTCGACTTTGCTCGGCTGACGCGAAAGCTGACGCTTGCAAATGGTCGTATATGTAGAGGAAGGGCGCTAGAAACGACTGGGAGAGACCAACTCGACAAACGCACAACGGACCCTTTCATTTGACTGTGGCCGCAGGTTCGCGAATTTGCGTCCCGAGAGGCAAGAGAGGGGTCAGCGTGCTGGACCGTATCATTACCGCGCAGCAACACCGAAAACTAAGGGAAAAGGCAAAATAAAAGATTCCAACAGCACGCAGACTTCCTAGTTAGCCACTGAGCCGTGTACTAAGCACGCAAAAACGCTGCTTAACTTCGGTGATCGGACGAGAACCCGCGTCGTCAGCGTGGCACACAAGTCGGCGAGAACGTTTCCAGACGTGCGGACATCTCAGTCCTTGTACAGATCACTTGGGATTTGCCTGGCAGTCTCTCGCGCTGCCTTTTAGGGAAGCAATATGGAATATCCCTTGGTGGGATGTAACCCATAGCCTTCCCGTTGTTAGCATGACACATTAACTTAGTGAGCATACTGCCCACGCAATACGGCCGCTTCAGAACTCCAGCACCTGAACCACCGTTTCATCTATCTTTATTAAGGCCTTAAGATTCATTTAAACACGTATGCGTTGCTGTTGAGGTTTTCTCGCTGTCGCTTGGAACCCAGAGCCACAGCACAACAACAACGGAAACGTCCGTGAGAAGAGCTAAACCTCGACGCAGGAAAAGTATGTTCCGCTATTTCTTTTCGACCGCTCGGGCTGTCACTGTCGTCTCTAGTAAAATCTGCGGCGTGTTCCTGCATAATTTACTTGTTCTGTAAGATCAAGGGAGTATGTTAGTTTCAGAATGTTTAAAATGCTTTGTCAGATGTGGGGTTCGAACCCACGCTCCCTTGCGGGAACCAGAGCTTAAATCTGGCGCCTTAGACCGCTCGGCCAATCTGACGTGCGAGGCAAGAGCTCCAGAGACTTCCATCTCTAGCAATATCTCAAAGAACCTCACTGCGAAATCTGTTTCTTTTTTCGGTAGGATGGAATTATGTCAGTTTTAGAAAATTTAAGACGCAATGTCAGACATGGCGTAGAAAATGCACCCTCCCTTTCGGGAAGCAATGTGGCGCGTTGGACCGCTTTCTTCCGTCGTTTCTAGTTTGAACTGTAACTAGCAAAACTGTATTTAGTAATAGGAACATTTTCACATTGATGCAAAGAAAACTAGATATTGGCCAACGGCAAATAAGGCCGTTTCCTAGCAACAGCCACGCTGTGCATCACGCACTCGTGGGAAGCCAATGAAATACTTCCCGTGAGGCTCAAACTGTCGACCTTCACTTTACAATACTTAGGCACTGCCCCGGTGGTACCGACGCGTACATACTGAAACGTCTTTGGATCGTCAGTGAGTACTTCATATTAGAAATTTCGTGTTCGCCCTGATGTGCATTAAAGGGCAGATTCTTCAGTAAAAGTTAGTTCTGCGCTCAGTTTCAGTATATGGCCCTAGCAGCACCAGGAAAACGGGTTCACATGTGCTCGCCTTCCACTCGGCGTTGAGCGCCTACAGCGAGATTGCCTTCGGCCTCTGGCGCCAGGAGGGAAGGCGACACATCACGGCGCAAGCAGCGCGTAGCAGAAGGCGGTGGTGCTGTGTCGGTCAGCATGGTTGCTTCCCAAGTAGCTGATCCGGGTTCGAAACCCGGACACCGCACCGAAGTTGTCTTCTTTACCCAGGAGAGTGTTTCCAACGCTCGCGATCGTCGAATTTCCGAACTGTCGTGTTACGAATGGTTTTCCTTCGCCCCTCGTCCCGCTCCGCGTAGGCTAGTGCGGATTGCGATTCACAGCATCGTGTGTCCCCATGTGTCGACTTGTCTCGACTTTGCTCGGCTGACGCGAAAGCTGACGCTTGCAAATGGTCGTATATGTAGAGGAAGGGCGCTAGAAACGACTGGGAGAGACCAACTCGACAAACGCACAACGGACCCTTTCATTTGACTGTGGCCGCAGGTTCGCGAATTTGCGTCCCGAGAGGCAAGAGAGGGGTCAGCGTGCTGGACCGTATCATTACCGCGCAGCAACACCGAAAACTAAGGGAAAAGGCAAAATAAAAGATTCCAACAGCACGCAGACTTCCTAGTTAGCCACTGAGCCGTGTACTAAGCACGCAAAAACGCTGCTTAACTTCGGTGATCGGACGAGAACCCGCGTCGTCAGCGTGGCACACAAGTCGGCGAGAACGTTTCCAGACGTGCGGACATCTCAGTCCTTGTACAGATCACTTGGGATTTGCCTGGCAGTCTCTCGCGCTGCCTTTTAGGGAAGCAATATGGAATATCCCTTGGTGGGATGTAACCCATAGCCTTCCCGTTGTTAGCATGACACATTAACTTAGTGAGCATACTGCCCACGCAATACGGCCGCTTCAGAACTCCAGCACCTGAACCACCGTTTCATCTATCTTTATTAAGGCCTTAAGATTCATTTAAACACGTATGCGTTGCTGTTGAGGTTTTCTCGCTGTCGCTTGGAACCCAGAGCCACAGCACAACAACAACGGAAACGTCCGTGAGAAGAGCTAAACCTCGACGCAGGAAAAGTATGTTCCGCTATTTCTTTTCGACCGCTCGGGCTGTCACTGTCGTCTCTAGTAAAATCTGCGGCGTGTTCCTGCATAATTTACTTGTTCTGTAAGATCAAGGGAGTATGTTAGTTTCAGAATGTTTAAAATGCTTTGTCAGATGTGGGGTTCGAACCCACGCTCCCTTGCGGGAACCAGAGCTTAAATCTGGCGCCTTAGACCGCTCGGCCAATCTGACGTGCGAGGCAAGAGCTCCAGAGACTTCCATCTCTAGCAATATCTCAAAGAACCTCACTGCGAAATCTGTTTCTTTTTTCGGTAGGATGGAATTATGTCAGTTTTAGAAAATTTAAGACGCAATGTCAGACATGGCGTAGAAAATGCACCCTCCCTTTCGGGAAGCAATGTGGCGCGTTGGACCGCTTTCTTCCGTCGTTTCTAGTTTGAACTGTAACTAGCAAAACTGTATTTAGTAATAGGAACATTTTCACATTGATGCAAAGAAAACTAGATATTGGCCAACGGCAAATAAGGCCGTTTCCTAGCAACAGCCACGCTGTGCATCACGCACTCGTGGGAAGCCAATGAAATACTTCCCGTGAGGCTCAAACTGTCGACCTTCACTTTACAATACTTAGGCACTGCCCCGGTGGTACCGACGCGTACATACTGAAACGTCTTTGGATCGTCAGTGAGTACTTCATATTAGAAATTTCGTGTTCGCCCTGATGTGCATTAAAGGGCAGATTCTTCAGTAAAAGTTAGTTCTGCGCTCAGTTTCAGTATATGGCCCTAGCAGCACCAGGAAAACGGGTTCACATGTGCTCGCCTTCCACTCGGCGTTGAGCGCCTACAGCGAGATTGCCTTCGGCCTCTGGCGCCAGGAGGGAAGGCGACACATCACGGCGCAAGCAGCGCGTAGCAGAAGGCGGTGGTGCTGTGTCGGTCAGCATGGTTGCTTCCCAAGTAGCTGATCCGGGTTCGAAACCCGGACACCGCACCGAAGTTGTCTTCTTTACCCAGGAGAGTGTTTCCAACGCTCGCGATCGTCGAATTTCCGAACTGTCGTGTTACGAATGGTTTTCCTTCGCCCCTCGTCCCGCTCCGCGTAGGCTAGTGCGGATTGCGATTCACAGCATCGTGTGTCCCCATGTGTCGACTTGTCTCGACTTTGCTCGGCTGACGCGAAAGCTGACGCTTGCAAATGGTCGTATATGTAGAGGAAGGGCGCTAGAAACGACTGGGAGAGACCAACTCGACAAACGCACAACGGACCCTTTCATTTGACTGTGGCCGCAGGTTCGCGAATTTGCGTCCCGAGAGGCAAGAGAGGGGTCAGCGTGCTGGACCGTATCATTACCGCGCAGCAACACCGAAAACTAAGGGAAAAGGCAAAATAAAAGATTCCAACAGCACGCAGACTTCCTAGTTAGCCACTGAGCCGTGTACTAAGCACGCAAAAACGCTGCTTAACTTCGGTGATCGGACGAGAACCCGCGTCGTCAGCGTGGCACACAAGTCGGCGAGAACGTTTCCAGACGTGCGGACATCTCAGTCCTTGTACAGATCACTTGGGATTTGCCTGGCAGTCTCTCGCGCTGCCTTTTAGGGAAGCAATATGGAATATCCCTTGGTGGGATGTAACCCATAGCCTTCCCGTTGTTAGCATGACACATTAACTTAGTGAGCATACTGCCCACGCAATACGGCCGCTTCAGAACTCCAGCACCTGAACCACCGTTTCATCTATCTTTATTAAGGCCTTAAGATTCATTTAAACACGTATGCGTTGCTGTTGAGGTTTTCTCGCTGTCGCTTGGAACCCAGAGCCACAGCACAACAACAACGGAAACGTCCGTGAGAAGAGCTAAACCTCGACGCAGGAAAAGTATGTTCCGCTATTTCTTTTCGACCGCTCGGGCTGTCACTGTCGTCTCTAGTAAAATCTGCGGCGTGTTCCTGCATAATTTACTTGTTCTGTAAGATCAAGGGAGTATGTTAGTTTCAGAATGTTTAAAATGCTTTGTCAGATGTGGGGTTCGAACCCACGCTCCCTTGCGGGAACCAGAGCTTAAATCTGGCGCCTTAGACCGCTCGGCCAATCTGACGTGCGAGGCAAGAGCTCCAGAGACTTCCATCTCTAGCAATATCTCAAAGAACCTCACTGCGAAATCTGTTTCTTTTTTCGGTAGGATGGAATTATGTCAGTTTTAGAAAATTTAAGACGCAATGTCAGACATGGCGTAGAAAATGCACCCTCCCTTTCGGGAAGCAATGTGGCGCGTTGGACCGCTTTCTTCCGTCGTTTCTAGTTTGAACTGTAACTAGCAAAACTGTATTTAGTAATAGGAACATTTTCACATTGATGCAAAGAAAACTAGATATTGGCCAACGGCAAATAAGGCCGTTTCCTAGCAACAGCCACGCTGTGCATCACGCACTCGTGGGAAGCCAATGAAATACTTCCCGTGAGGCTCAAACTGTCGACCTTCACTTTACAATACTTAGGCACTGCCCCGGTGGTACCGACGCGTACATACTGAAACGTCTTTGGATCGTCAGTGAGTACTTCATATTAGAAATTTCGTGTTCGCCCTGATGTGCATTAAAGGGCAGATTCTTCAGTAAAAGTTAGTTCTGCGCTCAGTTTCAGTATATGGCCCTAGCAGCACCAGGAAAACGGGTTCACATGTGCTCGCCTTCCACTCGGCGTTGAGCGCCTACAGCGAGATTGCCTTCGGCCTCTGGCGCCAGGAGGGAAGGCGACACATCACGGCGCAAGCAGCGCGTAGCAGAAGGCGGTGGTGCTGTGTCGGTCAGCATGGTTGCTTCCCAAGTAGCTGATCCGGGTTCGAAACCCGGACACCGCACCGAAGTTGTCTTCTTTACCCAGGAGAGTGTTTCCAACGCTCGCGATCGTCGAATTTCCGAACTGTCGTGTTACGAATGGTTTTCCTTCGCCCCTCGTCCCGCTCCGCGTAGGCTAGTGCGGATTGCGATTCACAGCATCGTGTGTCCCCATGTGTCGACTTGTCTCGACTTTGCTCGGCTGACGCGAAAGCTGACGCTTGCAAATGGTCGTATATGTAGAGGAAGGGCGCTAGAAACGACTGGGAGAGACCAACTCGACAAACGCACAACGGACCCTTTCATTTGACTGTGGCCGCAGGTTCGCGAATTTGCGTCCCGAGAGGCAAGAGAGGGGTCAGCGTGCTGGACCGTATCATTACCGCGCAGCAACACCGAAAACTAAGGGAAAAGGCAAAATAAAAGATTCCAACAGCACGCAGACTTCCTAGTTAGCCACTGAGCCGTGTACTAAGCACGCAAAAACGCTGCTTAACTTCGGTGATCGGACGAGAACCCGCGTCGTCAGCGTGGCACACAAGTCGGCGAGAACGTTTCCAGACGTGCGGACATCTCAGTCCTTGTACAGATCACTTGGGATTTGCCTGGCAGTCTCTCGCGCTGCCTTTTAGGGAAGCAATATGGAATATCCCTTGGTGGGATGTAACCCATAGCCTTCCCGTTGTTAGCATGACACATTAACTTAGTGAGCATACTGCCCACGCAATACGGCCGCTTCAGAACTCCAGCACCTGAACCACCGTTTCATCTATCTTTATTAAGGCCTTAAGATTCATTTAAACACGTATGCGTTGCTGTTGAGGTTTTCTCGCTGTCGCTTGGAACCCAGAGCCACAGCACAACAACAACGGAAACGTCCGTGAGAAGAGCTAAACCTCGACGCAGGAAAAGTATGTTCCGCTATTTCTTTTCGACCGCTCGGGCTGTCACTGTCGTCTCTAGTAAAATCTGCGGCGTGTTCCTGCATAATTTACTTGTTCTGTAAGATCAAGGGAGTATGTTAGTTTCAGAATGTTTAAAATGCTTTGTCAGATGTGGGGTTCGAACCCACGCTCCCTTGCGGGAACCAGAGCTTAAATCTGGCGCCTTAGACCGCTCGGCCAATCTGACGTGCGAGGCAAGAGCTCCAGAGACTTCCATCTCTAGCAATATCTCAAAGAACCTCACTGCGAAATCTGTTTCTTTTTTCGGTAGGATGGAATTATGTCAGTTTTAGAAAATTTAAGACGCAATGTCAGACATGGCGTAGAAAATGCACCCTCCCTTTCGGGAAGCAATGTGGCGCGTTGGACCGCTTTCTTCCGTCGTTTCTAGTTTGAACTGTAACTAGCAAAACTGTATTTAGTAATAGGAACATTTTCACATTGATGCAAAGAAAACTAGATATTGGCCAACGGCAAATAAGGCCGTTTCCTAGCAACAGCCACGCTGTGCATCACGCACTCGTGGGAAGCCAATGAAATACTTCCCGTGAGGCTCAAACTGTCGACCTTCACTTTACAATAATTAGGCACTGCCCCGGTGGTACCGACGCGTACATACTGAAACGTCTTTGGATCGTCAGTGAGTACTTCATATTAGAAATTTCGTGTTCGCCCTGATGTGCATTAAAGGGCAGATTCTTCAGTAAAAGTTAGTTCTGCGCTCAGTTTCAGTATATGGCCCTAGCAGCACCAGGAAAACGGGTTCACATGTGCTCGCCTTCCACTCGGCGTTGAGCGCCTACAGCGAGATTGCCTTCGGCCTCTGGCGCCAGGAGGGAAGGCGACACATCACGGCGCAAGCAGCGCGTAGCAGAAGGCGGTGGTGCTGTGTCGGTCAGCATGGTTGCTTCCCAAGTAGCTGATCCGGGTTCGAAACCCGGACACCGCACCGAAGTTGTCTTCTTTACCCAGGAGAGTGTTTCCAACGCTCGCGATCGTCGAATTTCCGAACTGTCGTGTTACGAATGGTTTTCCTTCGCCCCTCGTCCCGCTCCGCGTAGGCTAGTGCGGATTGCGATTCACAGCATCGTGTGTCCCCATGTGTCGACTTGTCTCGACTTTGCTCGGCTGACGCGAAAGCTGACGCTTGCAAATGGTCGTATATGTAGAGGAAGGGCGCTAGAAACGACTGGGAGAGACCAACTCGACAAACGCACAACGGACCCTTTCATTTGACTGTGGCCGCAGGTTCGCGAATTTGCGTCCCGAGAGGCAAGAGAGGGGTCAGCGTGCTGGACCGTATCATTACCGCGCAGCAACACCGAAAACTAAGGGAAAAGGCAAAATAAAAGATTCCAACAGCACGCAGACTTCCTAGTTAGCCACTGAGCCGTGTACTAAGCACGCAAAAACGCTGCTTAACTTCGGTGATCGGACGAGAACCCGCGTCGTCAGCGTGGCACACAAGTCGGCGAGAACGTTTCCAGACGTGCGGACATCTCAGTCCTTGTACAGATCACTTGGGATTTGCCTGGCAGTCTCTCGCGCTGCCTTTTAGGGAAGCAATATGGAATATCCCTTGGTGGGATGTAACCCATAGCCTTCCCGTTGTTAGCATGACACATTAACTTAGTGAGCATACTGCCCACGCAATACGGCCGCTTCAGAACTCCAGCACCTGAACCACCGTTTCATCTATCTTTATTAAGGCCTTAAGATTCATTTAAACACGTATGCGTTGCTGTTGAGGTTTTCTCGCTGTCGCTTGGAACCCAGAGCCACAGCACAACAACAACGGAAACGTCCGTGAGAAGAGCTAAACCTCGACGCAGGAAAAGTATGTTCCGCTATTTCTTTTCGACCGCTCGGGCTGTCACTGTCGTCTCTAGTAAAATCTGCGGCGTGTTCCTGCATAATTTACTTGTTCTGTAAGATCAAGGGAGTATGTTAGTTTCAGAATGTTTAAAATGCTTTGTCAGATGTGGGGTTCGAACCCACGCTCCCTTGCGGGAACCAGAGCTTAAATCTGGCGCCTTAGACCGCTCGGCCAATCTGACGTGCGAGGCAAGAGCTCCAGAGACTTCCATCTCTAGCAATATCTCAAAGAACCTCACTGCGAAATCTGTTTCTTTTTTCGGTAGGATGGAATTATGTCAGTTTTAGAAAATTTAAGACGCAATGTCAGACATGGCGTAGAAAATGCACCCTCCCTTTCGGGAAGCAATGTGGCGCGTTGGACCGCTTTCTTCCGTCGTTTCTAGTTTGAACTGTAACTAGCAAAACTGTATTTAGTAATAGGAACATTTTCACATTGATGCAAAGAAAACTAGATATTGGCCAACGGCAAATAAGGCCGTTTCCTAGCAACAGCCACGCTGTGCATCACGCACTCGTGGGAAGCCAATGAAATACTTCCCGTGAGGCTCAAACTGTCGACCTTCACTTTACAATACTTAGGCACTGCCCCGGTGGTACCGACGCGTACATACTGAAACGTCTTTGGATCGTCAGTGAGTACTTCATATTAGAAATTTCGTGTTCGCCCTGATGTGCATTAAAGGGCAGATTCTTCAGTAAAAGTTAGTTCTGCGCTCAGTTTCAGTATATGGCCCTAGCAGCACCAGGAAAACGGGTTCACATGTGCTCGCCTTCCACTCGGCGTTGAGCGCCTACAGCGAGATTGCCTTCGGCCTCTGGCGCCAGGAGGGAAGGCGACACATCACGGCGCAAGCAGCGCGTAGCAGAAGGCGGTGGTGCTGTGTCGGTCAGCATGGTTGCTTCCCAAGTAGCTGATCCGGGTTCGAAACCCGGACACCGCACCGAAGTTGTCTTCTTTACCCAGGAGAGTGTTTCCAACGCTCGCGATCGTCGAATTTCCGAACTGTCGTGTTACGAATGGTTTTCCTTCGCCCCTCGTCCCGCTCCGCGTAGGCTAGTGCGGATTGCGATTCACAGCATCGTGTGTCCCCATGTGTCGACTTGTCTCGACTTTGCTCGGCTGACGCGAAAGCTGACGCTTGCAAATGGTCGTATATGTAGAGGAAGGGCGCTAGAAACGACTGGGAGAGACCAACTCGACAAACGCACAACGGACCCTTTCATTTGACTGTGGCCGCAGGTTCGCGAATTTGCGTCCCGAGAGGCAAGAGAGGGGTCAGCGTGCTGGACCGTATCATTACCGCGCAGCAACACCGAAAACTAAGGGAAAAGGCAAAATAAAAGATTCCAACAGCACGCAGACTTCCTAGTTAGCCACTGAGCCGTGTACTAAGCACGCAAAAACGCTGCTTAACTTCGGTGATCGGACGAGAACCCGCGTCGTCAGCGTGGCACACAAGTCGGCGAGAACGTTTCCAGACGTGCGGACATCTCAGTCCTTGTACAGATCACTTGGGATTTGCCTGGCAGTCTCTCGCGCTGCCTTTTAGGGAAGCAATATGGAATATCCCTTGGTGGGATGTAACCCATAGCCTTCCCGTTGTTAGCATGACACATTAACTTAGTGAGCATACTGCCCACGCAATACGGCCGCTTCAGAACTCCAGCACCTGAACCACCGTTTCATCTATCTTTATTAAGGCCTTAAGATTCATTTAAACACGTATGCGTTGCTGTTGAGGTTTTCTCGCTGTCGCTTGGAACCCAGAGCCACAGCACAACAACAACGGAAACGTCCGTGAGAAGAGCTAAACCTCGACGCAGGAAAAGTATGTTCCGCTATTTCTTTTCGACCGCTCGGGCTGTCACTGTCGTCTCTAGTAAAATCTGCGGCGTGTTCCTGCATAATTTACTTGTTCTGTAAGATCAAGGGAGTATGTTAGTTTCAGAATGTTTAAAATGCTTTGTCAGATGTGGGGTTCGAACCCACGCTCCCTTGCGGGAACCAGAGCTTAAATCTGGCGCCTTAGACCGCTCGGCCAATCTGACGTGCGAGGCAAGAGCTCCAGAGACTTCCATCTCTAGCAATATCTCAAAGAACCTCACTGCGAAATCTGTTTCTTTTTTCGGTAGGATGGAATTATGTCAGTTTTAGAAAATTTAAGACGCAATGTCAGACATGGCGTAGAAAATGCACCCTCCCTTTCGGGAAGCAATGTGGCGCGTTGGACCGCTTTCTTCCGTCGTTTCTAGTTTGAACTGTAACTAGCAAAACTGTATTTAGTAATAGGAACATTTTCACATTGATGCAAAGAAAACTAGATATTGGCCAACGGCAAATAAGGCCGTTTCCTAGCAACAGCCACGCTGTGCATCACGCACTCGTGGGAAGCCAATGAAATACTTCCCGTGAGGCTCAAACTGTCGACCTTCACTTTACAATACTTAGGCACTGCCCCGGTGGTACCGACGCGTACATACTGAAACGTCTTTGGATCGTCAGTGAGTACTTCATATTAGAAATTTCGTGTTCGCCCTGATGTGCATTAAAGGGCAGATTCTTCAGTAAAAGTTAGTTCTGCGCTCAGTTTCAGTATATGGCCCTAGCAGCACCAGGAAAACGGGTTCACATGTGCTCGCCTTCCACTCGGCGTTGAGCGCCTACAGCGAGATTGCCTTCGGCCTCTGGCGCCAGGAGGGAAGGCGACACATCACGGCGCAAGCAGCGCGTAGCAGAAGGCGGTGGTGCTGTGTCGGTCAGCATGGTTGCTTCCCAAGTAGCTGATCCGGGTTCGAAACCCGGACACCGCACCGAAGTTGTCTTCTTTACCCAGGAGAGTGTTTCCAACGCTCGCGATCGTCGAATTTCCGAACTGTCGTGTTACGAATGGTTTTCCTTCGCCCCTCGTCCCGCTCCGCGTAGGCTAGTGCGGATTGCGATTCACAGCATCGTGTGTCCCCATGTGTCGACTTGTCTCGACTTTGCTCGGCTGACGCGAAAGCTGACGCTTGCAAATGGTCGTATATGTAGAGGAAGGGCGCTAGAAACGACTGGGAGAGACCAACTCGACAAACGCACAACGGACCCTTTCATTTGACTGTGGCCGCAGGTTCGCGAATTTGCGTCCCGAGAGGCAAGAGAGGGGTCAGCGTGCTGGACCGTATCATTACCGCGCAGCAACACCGAAAACTAAGGGAAAAGGCAAAATAAAAGATTCCAACAGCACGCAGACTTCCTAGTTAGCCACTGAGCCGTGTACTAAGCACGCAAAAACGCTGCTTAACTTCGGTGATCGGACGAGAACCCGCGTCGTCAGCGTGGCACACAAGTCGGCGAGAACGTTTCCAGACGTGCGGACATCTCAGTCCTTGTACAGATCACTTGGGATTTGCCTGGCAGTCTCTCGCGCTGCCTTTTAGGGAAGCAATATGGAATATCCCTTGGTGGGATGTAACCCATAGCCTTCCCGTTGTTAGCATGACACATTAACTTAGTGAGCATACTGCCCACGCAATACGGCCGCTTCAGAACTCCAGCACCTGAACCACCGTTTCATCTATCTTTATTAAGGCCTTAAGATTCATTTAAACACGTATGCGTTGCTGTTGAGGTTTTCTCGCTGTCGCTTGGAACCCAGAGCCACAGCACAACAACAACGGAAACGTCCGTGAGAAGAGCTAAACCTCGACGCAGGAAAAGTATGTTCCGCTATTTCTTTTCGACCGCTCGGGCTGTCACTGTCGTCTCTAGTAAAATCTGCGGCGTGTTCCTGCATAATTTACTTGTTCTGTAAGATCAAGGGAGTATGTTAGTTTCAGAATGTTTAAAATGCTTTGTCAGATGTGGGGTTCGAACCCACGCTCCCTTGCGGGAACCAGAGCTTAAATCTGGCGCCTTAGACCGCTCGGCCAATCTGACGTGCGAGGCAAGAGCTCCAGAGACTTCCATCTCTAGCAATATCTCAAAGAACCTCACTGCGAAATCTGTTTCTTTTTTCGGTAGGATGGAATTATGTCAGTTTTAGAAAATTTAAGACGCAATGTCAGACATGGCGTAGAAAATGCACCCTCCCTTTCGGGAAGCAATGTGGCGCGTTGGACCGCTTTCTTCCGTCGTTTCTAGTTTGAACTGTAACTAGCAAAACTGTATTTAGTAATAGGAACATTTTCACATTGATGCAAAGAAAACTAGATATTGGCCAACGGCAAATAAGGCCGTTTCCTAGCAACAGCCACGCTGTGCATCACGCACTCGTGGGAAGCCAATGAAATACTTCCCGTGAGGCTCAAACTGTCGACCTTCACTTTACAATACTTAGGCACTGCCCCGGTGGTACCGACGCGTACATACTGAAACGTCTTTGGATCGTCAGTGAGTACTTCATATTAGAAATTTCGTGTTCGCCCTGATGTGCATTAAAGGGCAGATTCTTCAGTAAAAGTTAGTTCTGCGCTCAGTTTCAGTATATGGCCCTAGCAGCACCAGGAAAACGGGTTCACATGTGCTCGCCTTCCACTCGGCGTTGAGCGCCTACAGCGAGATTGCCTTCGGCCTCTGGCGCCAGGAGGGAAGGCGACACATCACGGCGCAAGCAGCGCGTAGCAGAAGGCGGTGGTGCTGTGTCGGTCAGCATGGTTGCTTCCCAAGTAGCTGATCCGGGTTCGAAACCCGGACACCGCACCGAAGTTGTCTTCTTTACCCAGGAGAGTGTTTCCAACGCTCGCGATCGTCGAATTTCCGAACTGTCGTGTTACGAATGGTTTTCCTTCGCCCCTCGTCCCGCTCCGCGTAGGCTAGTGCGGATTGCGATTCACAGCATCGTGTGTCCCCATGTGTCGACTTGTCTCGACTTTGCTCGGCTGACGCGAAAGCTGACGCTTGCAAATGGTCGTATATGTAGAGGAAGGGCGCTAGAAACGACTGGGAGAGACCAACTCGACAAACGCACAACGGACCCTTTCATTTGACTGTGGCCGCAGGTTCGCGAATTTGCGTCCCGAGAGGCAAGAGAGGGGTCAGCGTGCTGGACCGTATCATTACCGCGCAGCAACACCGAAAACTAAGGGAAAAGGCAAAATAAAAGATTCCAACAGCACGCAGACTTCCTAGTTAGCCACTGAGCCGTGTACTAAGCACGCAAAAACGCTGCTTAACTTCGGTGATCGGACGAGAACCCGCATCGTCAGCGTGGCACACAAGTCGGCGAGAACGTTTCCAGACGTGCGGACATCTCAGTCCTTGTACAGATCACTTGGGATTTGCCTGGCAGTCTCTCGCGCTGCCTTTTAGGGAAGCAATATGGAATATCCCTTGGTGGGATGTAACCCATAGCCTTCCCGTTGTTAGCATGACACATTAACTTAGTGAGCATACTGCCCACGCAATACGGCCGCTTCAGAACTCCAGCACCTGAACCACCGTTTCATCTATCTTTATTAAGGCCTTAAGATTCATTTAAACACGTATGCGTTGCTGTTGAGGTTTTCTCGCTGTCGCTTGGAACCCAGAGCCACAGCACAACAACAACGGAAACGTCCGTGAGAAGAGCTAAACCTCGACGCAGGAAAAGTATGTTCCGCTATTTCTTTTCGACCGCTCGGGCTGTCACTGTCGTCTCTAGTAAAATCTGCGGCGTGTTCCTGCATAATTTACTTGTTCTGTAAGATCAAGGGAGTATGTTAGTTTCAGAATGTTTAAAATGCTTTGTCAGATGTGGGGTTCGAACCCACGCTCCCTTGCGGGAACCAGAGCTTAAATCTGGCGCCTTAGACCGCTCGGCCAATCTGACGTGCGAGGCAAGAGCTCCAGAGACTTCCATCTCTAGCAATATCTCAAAGAACCTCACTGCGAAATCTGTTTCTTTTTTCGGTAGGATGGAATTATGTCAGTTTTAGAAAATTTAAGACGCAATGTCAGACATGGCGTAGAAAATGCACCCTCCCTTTCGGGAAGCAATGTGGCGCGTTGGACCGCTTTCTTCCGTCGTTTCTAGTTTGAACTGTAACTAGCAAAACTGTATTTAGTAATAGGAACATTTTCACATTGATGCAAAGAAAACTAGATATTGGCCAACGGCAAATAAGGCCGTTTCCTAGCAACAGCCACGCTGTGCATCACGCACTCGTGGGAAGCCAATGAAATACTTCCCGTGAGGCTCAAACTGTCGACCTTCACTTTACAATACTTAGGCACTGCCCCGGTGGTACCGACGCGTACATACTGAAACGTCTTTGGATCGTCAGTGAGTACTTCATATTAGAAATTTCGTGTTCGCCCTGATGTGCATTAAAGGGCAGATTCTTCAGTAAAAGTTAGTTCTGCGCTCAGTTTCAGTATATGGCCCTAGCAGCACCAGGAAAACGGGTTCACATGTGCTCGCCTTCCACTCGGCGTTGAGCGCCTACAGCGAGATTGCCTTCGGCCTCTGGCGCCAGGAGGGAAGGCGACACATCACGGCGCAAGCAGCGCGTAGCAGAAGGCGGTGGTGCTGTGTCGGTCAGCATGGTTGCTTCCCAAGTAGCTGATCCGGGTTCGAAACCCGGACACCGCACCGAAGTTGTCTTCTTTACCCAGGAGAGTGTTTCCAACGCTCGCGATCGTCGAATTTCCGAACTGTCGTGTTACGAATGGTTTTCCTTCGCCCCTCGTCCCGCTCCGCGTAGGCTAGTGCGGATTGCGATTCACAGCATCGTGTGTCCCCATGTGTCGACTTGTCTCGACTTTGCTCGGCTGACGCGAAAGCTGACGCTTGCAAATGGTCGTATATGTAGAGGAAGGGCGCTAGAAACGACTGGGAGAGACCAACTCGACAAACGCACAACGGACCCTTTCATTTGACTGTGGCCGCAGGTTCGCGAATTTGCGTCCCGAGAGGCAAGAGAGGGGTCAGCGTGCTGGACCGTATCATTACCGCGCAGCAACACCGAAAACTAAGGGAAAAGGCAAAATAAAAGATTCCAACAGCACGCAGACTTCCTAGTTAGCCACTGAGCCGTGTACTAAGCACGCAAAAACGCTGCTTAACTTCGGTGATCGGACGAGAACCCGCGTCGTCAGCGTGGCACACAAGTCGGCGAGAACGTTTCCAGACGTGCGGACATCTCAGTCCTTGTACAGATCACTTGGGATTTGCCTGGCAGTCTCTCGCGCTGCCTTTTAGGGAAGCAATATGGAATATCCCTTGGTGGGATGTAACCCATAGCCTTCCCGTTGTTAGCATGACACATTAACTTAGTGAGCATACTGCCCACGCAATACGGCCGCTTCAGAACTCCAGCACCTGAACCACCGTTTCATCTATCTTTATTAAGGCCTTAAGATTCATTTAAACACGTATGCGTTGCTGTTGAGGTTTTCTCGCTGTCGCTTGGAACCCAGAGCCACAGCACAACAACAACGGAAACGTCCGTGAGAAGAGCTAAACCTCGACGCAGGAAAAGTATGTTCCGCTATTTCTTTTCGACCGCTCGGGCTGTCACTGTCGTCTCTAGTAAAATCTGCGGCGTGTTCCTGCATAATTTACTTGTTCTGTAAGATCAAGGGAGTATGTTAGTTTCAGAATGTTTAAAATGCTTTGTCAGATGTGGGGTTCGAACCCACGCTCCCTTGCGGGAACCAGAGCTTAAATCTGGCGCCTTAGACCGCTCGGCCAATCTGACGTGCGAGGCAAGAGCTCCAGAGACTTCCATCTCTAGCAATATCTCAAAGAACCTCACTGCGAAATCTGTTTCTTTTTTCGGTAGGATGGAATTATGTCAGTTTTAGAAAATTTAAGACGCAATGTCAGACATGGCGTAGAAAATGCACCCTCCCTTTCGGGAAGCAATGTGGCGCGTTGGACCGCTTTCTTCCGTCGTTTCTAGTTTGAACTGTAACTAGCAAAACTGTATTTAGTAATAGGAACATTTTCACATTGATGCAAAGAAAACTAGATATTGGCCAACGGCAAATAAGGCCGTTTCCTAGCAACAGCCACGCTGTGCATCACGCACTCGTGGGAAGCCAATGAAATACTTCCCGTGAGGCTCAAACTGTCGACCTTCACTTTACAATACTTAGGCACTGCCCCGGTGGTACCGACGCGTACATACTGAAACGTCTTTGGATCGTCAGTGAGTACTTCATATTAGAAATTTCGTGTTCGCCCTGATGTGCATTAAAGGGCAGATTCTTCAGTAAAAGTTAGTTCTGCGCTCAGTTTCAGTATATGGCCCTAGCAGCACCAGGAAAACGGGTTCACATGTGCTCGCCTTCCACTCGGCGTTGAGCGCCTACAGCGAGATTGCCTTCGGCCTCTGGCGCCAGGAGGGAAGGCGACACATCACGGCGCAAGCAGCGCGTAGCAGAAGGCGGTGGTGCTGTGTCGGTCAGCATGGTTGCTTCCCAAGTAGCTGATCCGGGTTCGAAACCCGGACACCGCACCGAAGTTGTCTTCTTTACCCAGGAGAGTGTTTCCAACGCTCGCGATCGTCGAATTTCCGAACTGTCGTGTTACGAATGGTTTTCCTTCGCCCCTCGTCCCGCTCCGCGTAGGCTAGTGCGGATTGCGATTCACAGCATCGTGTGTCCCCATGTGTCGACTTGTCTCGACTTTGCTCGGCTGACGCGAAAGCTGACGCTTGCAAATGGTCGTATATGTAGAGGAAGGGCGCTAGAAACGACTGGGAGAGACCAACTCGACAAACGCACAACGGACCCTTTCATTTGACTGTGGCCGCAGGTTCGCGAATTTGCGTCCCGAGAGGCAAGAGAGGGGTCAGCGTGCTGGACCGTATCATTACCGCGCAGCAACACCGAAAACTAAGGGAAAAGGCAAAATAAAAGATTCCAACAGCACGCAGACTTCCTAGTTAGCCACTGAGCCGTGTACTAAGCACGCAAAAACGCTGCTTAACTTCGGTGATCGGACGAGAACCCGCGTCGTCAGCGTGGCACACAAGTCGGCGAGAACGTTTCCAGACGTGCGGACATCTCAGTCCTTGTACAGATCACTTGGGATTTGCCTGGCAGTCTCTCGCGCTGCCTTTTAGGGAAGCAATATGGAATATCCCTTGGTGGGATGTAACCCATAGCCTTCCCGTTGTTAGCATGACACATTAACTTAGTGAGCATACTGCCCACGCAATACGGCCGCTTCAGAACTCCAGCACCTGAACCACCGTTTCATCTATCTTTATTAAGGCCTTAAGATTCATTTAAACACGTATGCGTTGCTGTTGAGGTTTTCTCGCTGTCGCTTGGAACCCAGAGCCACAGCACAACAACAACGGAAACGTCCGTGAGAAGAGCTAAACCTCGACGCAGGAAAAGTATGTTCCGCTATTTCTTTTCGACCGCTCGGGCTGTCACTGTCGTCTCTAGTAAAATCTGCGGCGTGTTCCTGCATAATTTACTTGTTCTGTAAGATCAAGGGAGTATGTTAGTTTCAGAATGTTTAAAATGCTTTGTCAGATGTGGGGTTCGAACCCACGCTCCCTTGCGGGAACCAGAGCTTAAATCTGGCGCCTTAGACCGCTCGGCCAATCTGACGTGCGAGGCAAGAGCTCCAGAGACTTCCATCTCTAGCAATATCTCAAAGAACCTCACTGCGAAATCTGTTTCTTTTTTCGGTAGGATGGAATTATGTCAGTTTTAGAAAATTTAAGACGCAATGTCAGACATGGCGTAGAAAATGCACCCTCCCTTTCGGGAAGCAATGTGGCGCGTTGGACCGCTTTCTTCCGTCGTTTCTAGTTTGAACTGTAACTAGCAAAACTGTATTTAGTAATAGGAACATTTTCACATTGATGCAAAGAAAACTAGATATTGGCCAACGGCAAATAAGGCCGTTTCCTAGCAACAGCCACGCTGTGCATCACGCACTCGTGGGAAGCCAATGAAATACTTCCCGTGAGGCTCAAACTGTCGACCTTCACTTTACAATACTTAGGCACTGCCCCGGTGGTACCGACGCGTACATACTGAAACGTCTTTGGATCGTCAGTGAGTACTTCATATTAGAAATTTCGTGTTCGCCCTGATGTGCATTAAAGGGCAGATTCTTCAGTAAAAGTTAGTTCTGCGCTCAGTTTCAGTATATGGCCCTAGCAGCACCAGGAAAACGGGTTCACATGTGCTCGCCTTCCACTCGGCGTTGAGCGCCTACAGCGAGATTGCCTTCGGCCTCTGGCGCCAGGAGGGAAGGCGACACATCACGGCGCAAGCAGCGCGTAGCAGAAGGCGGTGGTGCTGTGTCGGTCAGCATGGTTGCTTCCCAAGTAGCTGATCCGGGTTCGAAACCCGGACACCGCACCGAAGTTGTCTTCTTTACCCAGGAGAGTGTTTCCAACGCTCGCGATCGTCGAATTTCCGAACTGTCGTGTTACGAATGGTTTTCCTTCGCCCCTCGTCCCGCTCCGCGTAGGCTAGTGCGGATTGCGATTCACAGCATCGTGTGTCCCCATGTGTCGACTTGTCTCGACTTTGCTCGGCTGACGCGAAAGCTGACGCTTGCAAATGGTCGTATATGTAGAGGAAGGGCGCTAGAAACGACTGGGAGAGACCAACTCGACAAACGCACAACGGACCCTTTCATTTGACTGTGGCCGCAGGTTCGCGAATTTGCGTCCCGAGAGGCAAGAGAGGGGTCAGCGTGCTGGACCGTATCATTACCGCGCAGCAACACCGAAAACTAAGGGAAAAGGCAAAATAAAAGATTCCAACAGCACGCAGACTTCCTAGTTAGCCACTGAGCCGTGTACTAAGCACGCAAAAACGCTGCTTAACTTCGGTGATCGGACGAGAACCCGCGTCGTCAGCGTGGCACACAAGTCGGCGAGAACGTTTCCAGACGTGCGGACATCTCAGTCCTTGTACAGATCACTTGGGATTTGCCTGGCAGTCTCTCGCGCTGCCTTTTAGGGAAGCAATATGGAATATCCCTTGGTGGGATGTAACCCATAGCCTTCCCGTTGTTAGCATGACACATTAACTTAGTGAGCATACTGCCCACGCAATACGGCCGCTTCAGAACTCCAGCACCTGAACCACCGTTTCATCTATCTTTATTAAGGCCTTAAGATTCATTTAAACACGTATGCGTTGCTGTTGAGGTTTTCTCGCTGTCGCTTGGAACCCAGAGCCACAGCACAACAACAACGGAAACGTCCGTGAGAAGAGCTAAACCTCGACGCAGGAAAAGTATGTTCCGCTATTTCTTTTCGACCGCTCGGGCTGTCACTGTCGTCTCTAGTAAAATCTGCGGCGTGTTCCTGCATAATTTACTTGTTCTGTAAGATCAAGGGAGTATGTTAGTTTCAGAATGTTTAAAATGCTTTGTCAGATGTGGGGTTCGAACCCACGCTCCCTTGCGGGAACCAGAGCTTAAATCTGGCGCCTTAGACCGCTCGGCCAATCTGACGTGCGAGGCAAGAGCTCCAGAGACTTCCATCTCTAGCAATATCTCAAAGAACCTCACTGCGAAATCTGTTTCTTTTTTCGGTAGGATGGAATTATGTCAGTTTTAGAAAATTTAAGACGCAATGTCAGACATGGCGTAGAAAATGCACCCTCCCTTTCGGGAAGCAATGTGGCGCGTTGGACCGCTTTCTTCCGTCGTTTCTAGTTTGAACTGTAACTAGCAAAACTGTATTTAGTAATAGGAACATTTTCACATTGATGCAAAGAAAACTAGATATTGGCCAACGGCAAATAAGGCCGTTTCCTAGCAACAGCCACGCTGTGCATCACGCACTCGTGGGAAGCCAATGAAATACTTCCCGTGAGGCTCAAACTGTCGACCTTCACTTTACAATAATTAGGCACTGCCCCGGTGGTACCGACGCGTACATACTGAAACGTCTTTGGATCGTCAGTGAGTACTTCATATTAGAAATTTCGTGTTCGCCCTGATGTGCATTAAAGGGCAGATTCTTCAGTAAAAGTTAGTTCTGCGCTCAGTTTCAGTATATGGCCCTAGCAGCACCAGGAAAACGGGTTCACATGTGCTCGCCTTCCACTCGGCGTTGAGCGCCTACAGCGAGATTGCCTTCGGCCTCTGGCGCCAGGAGGGAAGGCGACACATCACGGCGCAAGCAGCGCGTAGCAGAAGGCGGTGGTGCTGTGTCGGTCAGCATGGTTGCTTCCCAAGTAGCTGATCCGGGTTCGAAACCCGGACACCGCACGGAAGTTGTCTTCTTTACCCAGGAGAGTGTTTCCAACGCTCGCGATCGTCGAATTTCCGAACTGTCGTGTTACGAATGGTTTTCCTTCGCCCCTCGTCCCGCTCCGCGTAGGCTAGTGCGGATTGCGATTCACAGCATCGTGTGTCCCCATGTGTCGACTTGTCTCGACTTTGCTCGGCTGACGCGAAAGCTGACGCTTGCAAATGGTCGTATATGTAGAGGAAGGGCGCTAGAAACGACTGGGAGAGACCAACTCGACAAACGCACAACGGACCCTTTCATTTGACTGTGGCCGCAGGTTCGCGAATTTGCGTCCCGAGAGGCAAGAGAGGGGTCAGCGTGCTGGACCGTATCATTACCGCGCAGCAACACCGAAAACTAAGGGAAAAGGCAAAATAAAAGATTCCAACAGCACGCAGACTTCCTAGTTAGCCACTGAGCCGTGTACTAAGCACGCAAAAACGCTGCTTAACTTCGGTGATCGGACGAGAACCCGCGTCGTCAGCGTGGCACACAAGTCGGCGAGAACGTTTCCAGACGTGCGGACATCTCAGTCCTTGTACAGATCACTTGGGATTTGCCTGGCAGTCTCTCGCGCTGCCTTTTAGGGAAGCAATATGGAATATCCCTTGGTGGGATGTAACCCATAGCCTTCCCGTTGTTAGCATGACACATTAACTTAGTGAGCATACTGCCCACGCAATACGGCCGCTTCAGAACTCCAGCACCTGAACCACCGTTTCATCTATCTTTATTAAGGCCTTAAGATTCATTTAAACACGTATGCGTTGCTGTTGAGGTTTTCTCGCTGTCGCTTGGAACCCAGAGCCACAGCACAACAACAACGGAAACGTCCGTGAGAAGAGCTAAACCTCGACGCAGGAAAAGTATGTTCCGCTATTTCTTTTCGACCGCTCGGGCTGTCACTGTCGTCTCTAGTAAAATCTGCGGCGTGTTCCTGCATAATTTACTTGTTCTGTAAGATCAAGGGAGTATGTTAGTTTCAGAATGTTTAAAATGCTTTGTCAGATGTGGGGTTCGAACCCACGCTCCCTTGCGGGAACCAGAGCTTAAATCTGGCGCCTTAGACCGCTCGGCCAATCTGACGTGCGAGGCAAGAGCTCCAGAGACTTCCATCTCTAGCAATATCTCAAAGAACCTCACTGCGAAATCTGTTTCTTTTTTCGGTAGGATGGAATTATGTCAGTTTTAGAAAATTTAAGACGCAATGTCAGACATGGCGTAGAAAATGCACCCTCCCTTTCGGGAAGCAATGTGGCGCGTTGGACCGCTTTCTTCCGTCGTTTCTAGTTTGAACTGTAACTAGCAAAACTGTATTTAGTAATAGGAACATTTTCACATTGATGCAAAGAAAACTAGATATTGGCCAACGGCAAATAAGGCCGTTTCCTAGCAACAGCCACGCTGTGCATCACGCACTCGTGGGAAGCCAATGAAATACTTCCCGTGAGGCTCAAACTGTCGACCTTCACTTTACAATACTTAGGCACTGCCCCGGTGGTACCGACGCGTACATACTGAAACGTCTTTGGATCGTCAGTGAGTACTTCATATTAGAAATTTCGTGTTCGCCCTGATGTGCATTAAAGGGCAGATTCTTCAGTAAAAGTTAGTTCTGCGCTCAGTTTCAGTATATGGCCCTAGCAGCACCAGGAAAACGGGTTCACATGTGCTCGCCTTCCACTCGGCGTTGAGCGCCTACAGCGAGATTGCCTTCGGCCTCTGGCGCCAGGAGGGAAGGCGACACATCACGGCGCAAGCAGCGCGTAGCAGAAGGCGGTGGTGCTGTGTCGGTCAGCATGGTTGCTTCCCAAGTAGCTGATCCGGGTTCGAAACCCGGACACCGCACCGAAGTTGTCTTCTTTACCCAGGAGAGTGTTTCCAACGCTCGCGATCGTCGAATTTCCGAACTGTCGTGTTACGAATGGTTTTCCTTCGCCCCTCGTCCCGCTCCGCGTAGGCTAGTGCGGATTGCGATTCACAGCATCGTGTGTCCCCATGTGTCGACTTGTCTCGACTTTGCTCGGCTGACGCGAAAGCTGACGCTTGCAAATGGTCGTATATGTAGAGGAAGGGCGCTAGAAACGACTGGGAGAGACCAACTCGACAAACGCACAACGGACCCTTTCATTTGACTGTGGCCGCAGGTTCGCGAATTTGCGTCCCGAGAGGCAAGAGAGGGGTCAGCGTGCTGGACCGTATCATTACCGCGCAGCAACACCGAAAACTAAGGGAAAAGGCAAAATAAAAGATTCCAACAGCACGCAGACTTCCTAGTTAGCCACTGAGCCGTGTACTAAGCACGCAAAAACGCTGCTTAACTTCGGTGATCGGACGAGAACCCGCGTCGTCAGCGTGGCACACAAGTCGGCGAGAACGTTTCCAGACGTGCGGACATCTCAGTCCTTGTACAGATCACTTGGGATTTGCCTGGCAGTCTCTCGCGCTGCCTTTTAGGGAAGCAATATGGAATATCCCTTGGTGGGATGTAACCCATAGCCTTCCCGTTGTTAGCATGACACATTAACTTAGTGAGCATACTGCCCACGCAATACGGCCGCTTCAGAACTCCAGCACCTGAACCACCGTTTCATCTATCTTTATTAAGGCCTTAAGATTCATTTAAACACGTATGCGTTGCTGTTGAGGTTTTCTCGCTGTCGCTTGGAACCCAGAGCCACAGCACAACAACAACGGAAACGTCCGTGAGAAGAGCTAAACCTCGACGCAGGAAAAGTATGTTCCGCTATTTCTTTTCGACCGCTCGGGCTGTCACTGTCGTCTCTAGTAAAATCTGCGGCGTGTTCCTGCATAATTTACTTGTTCTGTAAGATCAAGGGAGTATGTTAGTTTCAGAATGTTTAAAATGCTTTGTCAGATGTGGGGTTCGAACCCACGCTCCCTTGCGGGAACCAGAGCTTAAATCTGGCGCCTTAGACCGCTCGGCCAATCTGACGTGCGAGGCAAGAGCTCCAGAGACTTCCATCTCTAGCAATATCTCAAAGAACCTCACTGCGAAATCTGTTTCTTTTTTCGGTAGGATGGAATTATGTCAGTTTTAGAAAATTTAAGACGCAATGTCAGACATGGCGTAGAAAATGCACCCTCCCTTTCGGGAAGCAATGTGGCGCGTTGGACCGCTTTCTTCCGTCGTTTCTAGTTTGAACTGTAACTAGCAAAACTGTATTTAGTAATAGGAACATTTTCACATTGATGCAAAGAAAACTAGATATTGGCCAACGGCAAATAAGGCCGTTTCCTAGCAACAGCCACGCTGTGCATCACGCACTCGTGGGAAGCCAATGAAATACTTCCCGTGAGGCTCAAACTGTCGACCTTCACTTTACAATACTTAGGCACTGCCCCGGTGGTACCGACGCGTACATACTGAAACGTCTTTGGATCGTCAGTGAGTACTTCATATTAGAAATTTCGTGTTCGCCCTGATGTGCATTAAAGGGCAGATTCTTCAGTAAAAGTTAGTTCTGCGCTCAGTTTCAGTATATGGCCCTAGCAGCACCAGGAAAACGGGTTCACATGTGCTCGCCTTCCACTCGGCGTTGAGCGCCTACAGCGAGATTGCCTTCGGCCTCTGGCGCCAGGAGGGAAGGCGACACATCACGGCGCAAGCAGCGCGTAGCAGAAGGCGGTGGTGCTGTGTCGGTCAGCATGGTTGCTTCCCAAGTAGCTGATCCGGGTTCGAAACCCGGACACCGCACCGAAGTTGTCTTCTTTACCCAGGAGAGTGTTTCCAACGCTCGCGATCGTCGAATTTCCGAACTGTCGTGTTACGAATGGTTTTCCTTCGCCCCTCGTCCCGCTCCGCGTAGGCTAGTGCGGATTGCGATTCACAGCATCGTGTGTCCCCATGTGTCGACTTGTCTCGACTTTGCTCGGCTGACGCGAAAGCTGACGCTTGCAAATGGTCGTATATGTAGAGGAAGGGCGCTAGAAACGACTGGGAGAGACCAACTCGACAAACGCACAACGGACCCTTTCATTTGACTGTGGCCGCAGGTTCGCGAATTTGCGTCCCGAGAGGCAAGAGAGGGGTCAGCGTGCTGGACCGTATCATTACCGCGCAGCAACACCGAAAACTAAGGGAAAAGGCAAAATAAAAGATTCCAACAGCACGCAGACTTCCTAGTTAGCCACTGAGCCGTGTACTAAGCACGCAAAAACGCTGCTTAACTTCGGTGATCGGACGAGAACCCGCGTCGTCAGCGTGGCACACAAGTCGGCGAGAACGTTTCCAGACGTGCGGACATCTCAGTCCTTGTACAGATCACTTGGGATTTGCCTGGCAGTCTCTCGCGCTGCCTTTTAGGGAAGCAATATGGAATATCCCTTGGTGGGATGTAACCCATAGCCTTCCCGTTGTTAGCATGACACATTAACTTAGTGAGCATACTGCCCACGCAATACGGCCGCTTCAGAACTCCAGCACCTGAACCACCGTTTCATCTATCTTTATTAAGGCCTTAAGATTCATTTAAACACGTATGCGTTGCTGTTGAGGTTTTCTCGCTGTCGCTTGGAACCCAGAGCCACAGCACAACAACAACGGAAACGTCCGTGAGAAGAGCTAAACCTCGACGCAGGAAAAGTATGTTCCGCTATTTCTTTTCGACCGCTCGGGCTGTCACTGTCGTCTCTAGTAAAATCTGCGGCGTGTTCCTGCATAATTTACTTGTTCTGTAAGATCAAGGGAGTATGTTAGTTTCAGAATGTTTAAAATGCTTTGTCAGATGTGGGGTTCGAACCCACGCTCCCTTGCGGGAACCAGAGCTTAAATCTGGCGCCTTAGACCGCTCGGCCAATCTGACGTGCGAGGCAAGAGCTCCAGAGACTTCCATCTCTAGCAATATCTCAAAGAACCTCACTGCGAAATCTGTTTCTTTTTTCGGTAGGATGGAATTATGTCAGTTTTAGAAAATTTAAGACGCAATGTCAGACATGGCGTAGAAAATGCACCCTCCCTTTCGGGAAGCAATGTGGCGCGTTGGACCGCTTTCTTCCGTCGTTTCTAGTTTGAACTGTAACTAGCAAAACTGTATTTAGTAATAGGAACATTTTCACATTGATGCAAAGAAAACTAGATATTGGCCAACGGCAAATAAGGCCGTTTCCTAGCAACAGCCACGCTGTGCATCACGCACTCGTGGGAAGCCAATGAAATACTTCCCGTGAGGCTCAAACTGTCGACCTTCACTTTACAATACTTAGGCACTGCCCCGGTGGTACCGACGCGTACATACTGAAACGTCTTTGGATCGTCAGTGAGTACTTCATATTAGAAATTTCGTGTTCGCCCTGATGTGCATTAAAGGGCAGATTCTTCAGTAAAAGTTAGTTCTGCGCTCAGTTTCAGTATATGGCCCTAGCAGCACCAGGAAAACGGGTTCACATGTGCTCGCCTTCCACTCGGCGTTGAGCGCCTACAGCGAGATTGCCTTCGGCCTCTGGCGCCAGGAGGGAAGGCGACACATCACGGCGCAAGCAGCGCGTAGCAGAAGGCGGTGGTGCTGTGTCGGTCAGCATGGTTGCTTCCCAAGTAGCTGATCCGGGTTCGAAACCCGGACACCGCACCGAAGTTGTCTTCTTTACCCAGGAGAGTGTTTCCAACGCTCGCGATCGTCGAATTTCCGAACTGTCGTGTTACGAATGGTTTTCCTTCGCCCCTCGTCCCGCTCCGCGTAGGCTAGTGCGGATTGCGATTCACAGCATCGTGTGTCCCCATGTGTCGACTTGTCTCGACTTTGCTCGGCTGACGCGAAAGCTGACGCTTGCAAATGGTCGTATATGTAGAGGAAGGGCGCTAGAAACGACTGGGAGAGACCAACTCGACAAACGCACAACGGACCCTTTCATTTGACTGTGGCCGCAGGTTCGCGAATTTGCGTCCCGAGAGGCAAGAGAGGGGTCAGCGTGCTGGACCGTATCATTACCGCGCAGCAACACCGAAAACTAAGGGAAAAGGCAAAATAAAAGATTCCAACAGCACGCAGACTTCCTAGTTAGCCACTGAGCCGTGTACTAAGCACGCAAAAACGCTGCTTAACTTCGGTGATCGGACGAGAACCCGCGTCGTCAGCGTGGCACACAAGTCGGCGAGAACGTTTCCAGACGTGCGGACATCTCAGTCCTTGTACAGATCACTTGGGATTTGCCTGGCAGTCTCTCGCGCTGCCTTTTAGGGAAGCAATATGGAATATCCCTTGGTGGGATGTAACCCATAGCCTTCCCGTTGTTAGCATGACACATTAACTTAGTGAGCATACTGCCCACGCAATACGGCCGCTTCAGAACTCCAGCACCTGAACCACCGTTTCATCTATCTTTATTAAGGCCTTAAGATTCATTTAAACACGTATGCGTTGCTGTTGAGGTTTTCTCGCTGTCGCTTGGAACCCAGAGCCACAGCACAACAACAACGGAAACGTCCGTGAGAAGAGCTAAACCTCGACGCAGGAAAAGTATGTTCCGCTATTTCTTTTCGACCGCTCGGGCTGTCACTGTCGTCTCTAGTAAAATCTGCGGCGTGTTCCTGCATAATTTACTTGTTCTGTAAGATCAAGGGAGTATGTTAGTTTCAGAATGTTTAAAATGCTTTGTCAGATGTGGGGTTCGAACCCACGCTCCCTTGCGGGAACCAGAGCTTAAATCTGGCGCCTTAGACCGCTCGGCCAATCTGACGTGCGAGGCAAGAGCTCCAGAGACTTCCATCTCTAGCAATATCTCAAAGAACCTCACTGCGAAATCTGTTTCTTTTTTCGGTAGGATGGAATTATGTCAGTTTTAGAAAATTTAAGACGCAATGTCAGACATGGCGTAGAAAATGCACCCTCCCTTTCGGGAAGCAATGTGGCGCGTTGGACCGCTTTCTTCCGTCGTTTCTAGTTTGAACTGTAACTAGCAAAACTGTATTTAGTAATAGGAACATTTTCACATTGATGCAAAGAAAACTAGATATTGGCCAACGGCAAATAAGGCCGTTTCCTAGCAACAGCCACGCTGTGCATCACGCACTCGTGGGAAGCCAATGAAATACTTCCCGTGAGGCTCAAACTGTCGACCTTCACTTTACAATACTTAGGCACTGCCCCGGTGGTACCGACGCGTACATACTGAAACGTCTTTGGATCGTCAGTGAGTACTTCATATTAGAAATTTCGTGTTCGCCCTGATGTGCATTAAAGGGCAGATTCTTCAGTAAAAGTTAGTTCTGCGCTCAGTTTCAGTATATGGCCCTAGCAGCACCAGGAAAACGGGTTCACATGTGCTCGCCTTCCACTCGGCGTTGAGCGCCTACAGCGAGATTGCCTTCGGCCTCTGGCGCCAGGAGGGAAGGCGACACATCACGGCGCAAGCAGCGCGTAGCAGAAGGCGGTGGTGCTGTGTCGGTCAGCATGGTTGCTTCCCAAGTAGCTGATCCGGGTTCGAAACCCGGACACCGCACCGAAGTTGTCTTCTTTACCCAGGAGAGTGTTTCCAACGCTCGCGATCGTCGAATTTCCGAACTGTCGTGTTACGAATGGTTTTCCTTCGCCCCTCGTCCCGCTCCGCGTAGGCTAGTGCGGATTGCGATTCACAGCATCGTGTGTCCCCATGTGTCGACTTGTCTCGACTTTGCTCGGCTGACGCGAAAGCTGACGCTTGCAAATGGTCGTATATGTAGAGGAAGGGCGCTAGAAACGACTGGGAGAGACCAACTCGACAAACGCACAACGGACCCTTTCATTTGACTGTGGCCGCAGGTTCGCGAATTTGCGTCCCGAGAGGCAAGAGAGGGGTCAGCGTGCTGGACCGTATCATTACCGCGCAGCAACACCGAAAACTAAGGGAAAAGGCAAAATAAAAGATTCCAACAGCACGCAGACTTCCTAGTTAGCCACTGAGCCGTGTACTAAGCACGCAAAAACGCTGCTTAACTTCGGTGATCGGACGAGAACCCGCGTCGTCAGCGTGGCACACAAGTCGGCGAGAACGTTTCCAGACGTGCGGACATCTCAGTCCTTGTACAGATCACTTGGGATTTGCCTGGCAGTCTCTCGCGCTGCCTTTTAGGGAAGCAATATGGAATATCCCTTGGTGGGATGTAACCCATAGCCTTCCCGTTGTTAGCATGACACATTAACTTAGTGAGCATACTGCCCACGCAATACGGCCGCTTCAGAACTCCAGCACCTGAACCACCGTTTCATCTATCTTTATTAAGGCCTTAAGATTCATTTAAACACGTATGCGTTGCTGTTGAGGTTTTCTCGCTGTCGCTTGGAACCCAGAGCCACAGCACAACAACAACGGAAACGTCCGTGAGAAGAGCTAAACCTCGACGCAGGAAAAGTATGTTCCGCTATTTCTTTTCGACCGCTCGGGCTGTCACTGTCGTCTCTAGTAAAATCTGCGGCGTGTTCCTGCATAATTTACTTGTTCTGTAAGATCAAGGGAGTATGTTAGTTTCAGAATGTTTAAAATGCTTTGTCAGATGTGGGGTTCGAACCCACGCTCCCTTGCGGGAACCAGAGCTTAAATCTGGCGCCTTAGACCGCTCGGCCAATCTGACGTGCGAGGCAAGAGCTCCAGAGACTTCCATCTCTAGCAATATCTCAAAGAACCTCACTGCGAAATCTGTTTCTTTTTTCGGTAGGATGGAATTATGTCAGTTTTAGAAAATTTAAGACGCAATGTCAGACATGGCGTAGAAAATGCACCCTCCCTTTCGGGAAGCAATGTGGCGCGTTGGACCGCTTTCTTCCGTCGTTTCTAGTTTGAACTGTAACTAGCAAAACTGTATTTAGTAATAGGAACATTTTCACATTGATGCAAAGAAAACTAGATATTGGCCAACGGCAAATAAGGCCGTTTCCTAGCAACAGCCACGCTGTGCATCACGCACTCGTGGGAAGCCAATGAAATACTTCCCGTGAGGCTCAAACTGTCGACCTTCACTTTACAATACTTAGGCACTGCCCCGGTGGTACCGACGCGTACATACTGAAACGTCTTTGGATCGTCAGTGAGTACTTCATATTAGAAATTTCGTGTTCGCCCTGATGTGCATTAAAGGGCAGATTCTTCAGTAAAAGTTAGTTCTGCGCTCAGTTTCAGTATATGGCCCTAGCAGCACCAGGAAAACGGGTTCACATGTGCTCGCCTTCCACTCGGCGTTGAGCGCCTACAGCGAGATTGCCTTCGGCCTCTGGCGCCAGGAGGGAAGGCGACACATCACGGCGCAAGCAGCGCGTAGCAGAAGGCGGTGGTGCTGTGTCGGTCAGCATGGTTGCTTCCCAAGTAGCTGATCCGGGTTCGAAACCCGGACACCGCACCGAAGTTGTCTTCTTTACCCAGGAGAGTGTTTCCAACGCTCGCGATCGTCGAATTTCCGAACTGTCGTGTTACGAATGGTTTTCCTTCGCCCCTCGTCCCGCTCCGCGTAGGCTAGTGCGGATTGCGATTCACAGCATCGTGTGTCCCCATGTGTCGACTTGTCTCGACTTTGCTCGGCTGACGCGAAAGCTGACGCTTGCAAATGGTCGTATATGTAGAGGAAGGGCGCTAGAAACGACTGGGAGAGACCAACTCGACAAACGCACAACGGACCCTTTCATTTGACTGTGGCCGCAGGTTCGCGAATTTGCGTCCCGAGAGGCAAGAGAGGGGTCAGCGTGCTGGACCGTATCATTACCGCGCAGCAACACCGAAAACTAAGGGAAAAGGCAAAATAAAAGATTCCAACAGCACGCAGACTTCCTAGTTAGCCACTGAGCCGTGTACTAAGCACGCAAAAACGCTGCTTAACTTCGGTGATCGGACGAGAACCCGCGTCGTCAGCGTGGCACACAAGTCGGCGAGAACGTTTCCAGACGTGCGGACATCTCAGTCCTTGTACAGATCACTTGGGATTTGCCTGGCAGTCTCTCGCGCTGCCTTTTAGGGAAGCAATATGGAATATCCCTTGGTGGGATGTAACCCATAGCCTTCCCGTTGTTAGCATGACACATTAACTTAGTGAGCATACTGCCCACGCAATACGGCCGCTTCAGAACTCCAGCACCTGAACCACCGTTTCATCTATCTTTATTAAGGCCTTAAGATTCATTTAAACACGTATGCGTTGCTGTTGAGGTTTTCTCGCTGTCGCTTGGAACCCAGAGCCACAGCACAACAACAACGGAAACGTCCGTGAGAAGAGCTAAACCTCGACGCAGGAAAAGTATGTTCCGCTATTTCTTTTCGACCGCTCGGGCTGTCACTGTCGTCTCTAGTAAAATCTGCGGCGTGTTCCTGCATAATTTACTTGTTCTGTAAGATCAAGGGAGTATGTTAGTTTCAGAATGTTTATAAATGCTTTGTCAGATGTGGGGTTCGAACCCACGCTCCCTTGCGGGAACCAGAGCTTAAATCTGGCGCCTTAGACCGCTCGGCCAATCTGACGTGCGAGGCAAGAGCTCCAGAGACTTCCATCTCTAGCAATATCTCAAAGAACCTCACTGCGAAATCTGTTTCTTTTTTCGGTAGGATGGAATTATGTCAGTTTTAGAAAATTTAAGACGCAATGTCAGACATGGCGTAGAAAAATGCACCCTCCCTTTCGGGAAGCAATGTGGCGCGTTGGACCGCTTTCTTCCGTCGTTTTCTAGTTTGAACTGTAACTAGCAAAACTGTATTTAGTAATAGGAACATTTTCACATTGATGCAAAGAAAACTAGATATTGGCCAACGGCAAATAAGGCCGTTTCCTAGCAACAGCCACGCTGTGCATCACGCACTCGTGGGAAGCCAATGAAATACTTCCCGTGAGGCTCAAACTGTCGACCTTCACTTTACAATACTTAGGCACTGCCCCGGTGGTACCGACGCGTACATACTGAAACGTCTTTGGATCGTCAGTGAGTACTTCATATTAGAAATTTCGTGTTCGCCCTGAGTGTGCATTAAAGGGCAGATTCTTCAGTAAAAGTTAGTTCTGCGCTCAGTTTCAGTATATGGCCCTAGCAGCACCAGGAAAACGGGTTCACATGTGCTCGCCTTCCACTCGGCGTTGAGCGCCTACAGCGAGATTGCCTTCGGCCTCTGGCGCCAGGAGGGAAGGCGACACATCACGGCGCAAGCAGCGCGTAGCAGAAGGCGGTGGTGCTGTGTCGGTCAGCATGGTTGCTTCCCAAGTAGCTGATCCGGGTTCGAAACCCGGACACCGCACCGAAGTTGTCTTCTTTACCAGGAGAGTGTTTCCAACGCTCGCGATCGTCGAATTTCCGAACTGTCGTGTTACGAATGGTTTTCCTTCGCCCCTCGTCCCGCTCCGCGTAGGCTAGTGCGGATTGCGATTCACAGCATCGTGTGTCCCCATGTGTCGACTTGTCTCGACTTTGCTCGGCTGACGCGAAAGCTGACGCTTGCAAATGGTCGTATATGTAGAGGAAGGGCGCTAGAAACGACTGGGAGAGACCAACTCGGACAAACGCACAACGGACCCTTTCATTTGACTGTGGCCGCAGGTTCGCGAATTTGCGTCCCGAGAGGCAAGAGAGGGGTCAGCGTGCTGGACCGTATCATTACCGCGCAGCAACACCGAAAACTAAGGGAAAAGGCAAAATAAAAGATTCCAACAGCACGCAGACTTCCTAGTTAGCCACTGAGCCCGTGTACTAAGCACGCAAAAACGCTGCTTAACTTCGGTGATCGGACGAGAACCCGCGTCGTCAGCGTGGCACACAAGTCGGCGAGAACGTTTCCAGACGTGCGGACATCTCAGTCCTTGTACAGATCACTTGGGATTTGCCTGGCAGTCTCTCGCGCTGCCTTTAGGGAAGCAATATGGAATATCCCTTGGTGGGATGTAACCCATAGCCTTCCGTTGTTAGCATGACACATTAACTTAGTGAGCATACTGCCCACGCAATACGGCCGCTCAGAACTCCAGCACCTGAACCACCGTTTCATCTATCTTTATTAAGGCCTTAAGATTCATTTAAACACGTATGCGTTGCTGTTGAGGTTTTCTCGCTGTCGCTTGGAACCCAGAGCCACAGCACAACAACAACGGAAACGTCCGTGAGAAGAGCTAAACCTCGACGCAGGAAAAGTATGTTCCGCTATTTCTTTTCGACCGCTCGGGCTGTCACTGTCGTCTCTAGTAAAATCTGGCGGCGTGTTCCTGCATAATTTACTTGTTCTGTAAGATCAAGGGAGTATGTTAGTTTCAGAATGTTTAAAATGGCTTTGTCAGATGTGGGGTTCGAACCCACGCTCCCTTGCGGGAACCAGAGCTTAAATCTGGCGCCTTAGACCGCTCGGCCAATCTGACGTGCGAGGCAAGAGCTCCAGAGACTTCCATCTCTAGCAATATCTCAAAGAACCTCACTGCGAAATCTGTTTCTTTTTTCGGTAGGATGGAATTATGTCAGTTTTAGAAAATTTAAGACGCAATGTCAGACATGGCGTAGAAAATGCACCCTCCCTTTCGGGAAGCAATGTGGCGCGTTGGACCGCTTTCTTCCGTCGTTTCTAGTTTGAACTGTAACTAGCAAAACTGTATTTAGTAATAGGAACATTTTCACATTGATGCAAAGAAAACTAGATATTGGCCAACGGCAAATAAGGCCGTTTCCTAGCAACAGCCACGCTGTGCATCACGCACTCGTGGGAAGCCAATGAAATACTTCCCGTGAGGCTCAAACTGTCGACCTTCACTTTACAATAATTAGGCACTGCCCCGGTGGTACCGACGCGTACATACTGAAACGTCTTTGGATCGTCAGTGAGTACTTCATATTAGAAATTTCGTGTTCGCCCTGATGTGCATTAAAGGGCAGATTCTTCAGTAAAAGTTAGTTCTGCGCTCAGTTTCAGTATATGGCCCTAGCAGCACAGGAAAACGGGTTCACATGTGCTCGCCTTCCACTCGGCGTTGAGCGCCTACAGCGAGATTGCCTTCGGCCTCTGGCGCCAGGAGGGAAGGCGACACATCACGGCGCAAGCAGCGCGTAGCAGAAGGCCGGTGGTGCTGTGTCGGTCAGCATGGTTGCTTCCCAAGTAGCTGATCCGGGTTCGAAACCCGGACACCGCACGGAAGTTGTCTTCTTACCCAGGACGAGTGTTTCCAACGCTCGCGATCGTCGAATTTCCGAACTGTCGTGTTACGAATGGTTTTCCTTCGCCCCTCGTCCCGCTCCGCGTAGGCTAGTGCGGATTGCGATTCACAGCATCGTGTGTCCCCATGTGTCGACTTGTCTCGACTTTGCTCGCTGACGCGAAAGCTGACGCTTGCAAATGGTCGTATATTGTAGAGGAAGGGCGCTAGAAACGACTGGGAGAGACCAACTCGACAAACGCACAACGGACCCTTTCATTTGACTGTGGCCGCAGGTTCGCGAATTTGCGTCCCGAGAGGCAAGAGAGGGGTCAGCGTGCTGGACCGTATCATTACCGCGCAGCAACACCGAAAACTAAGGGAAAAGGCAAAATAAAAGATTCCAACAGCACGCAGACTTCCTAGTTAGCCCACTGAGCCGTGTACTAAGCACGCAAAAACGCTGCTTAACTTCGGTGATCGGACGAGAACCCGCGTCGTCAGCGTGGCACACAAGTCGGCGAGAACGTTTCCAGACGTGCGGACATCTCAGTCCTTGTACAGATCACTTGGGATTTGCCTGGCAGTCTCTCGCGCTGCCTTTTAGGGAAGCAATATGGAATATCCCTTGGTGGGATGTAACCCATAGCCTTCCCGTTTGTTAGCATGACACATTAACTTAGTGAGCATACTGCCCACGCAATACGGCCGCTTCAGAACTCCAGCACCTGAACCACCGTTTCATCTATCTTTATTAAGGCCTTAAGATTCATTTAAACACGTATGCGTTGCTGTTGAGGTTTTCTCGCTGTCGCTTGGAACCCAGAGCCACAGCACAACAACAACGGAAACGTCCGTGAGAAGAGCTAAACCTCGACGCAGGAAAAGTATGTTCCGCTATTTCTTTTCGACCGCTCGGGCTGTCACTGTCGTCTCTAGTAAAATCTGCGGCGTGTTCCTGCATAATTTTACTTGTTCTGTAAGATCAAGGGAGTATGTTAGTTTCAGAATGTTTAAAATGCTTTGTCAGATGTGGGGTTCGAACCCACGCTCCCTTGCGGGAACCAGAGCTTAAATCTGGCGCCTTAGACCGCTCGGCCAATCTGAACGTGCGAGGCAAGAGCTCCAGAGACTTCCATCTCTAGCAATATCTCAAAGAACCTCACTGCGAAATCTGTTTCTTTTTTCGGTAGGATGGAATTATGTCAGTTTTAGAAAATTTAAGACGCAATGTCAGACATGGCGTAGAAAATGCACCCTCCCTTTCGGGAAGCAATGTGGCGCGTTGGACCGCTTTCTTCCGTCGTTTCTAGTTTGAACTGTAACTAGCAAAACTGTATTTAGTAATAGGAACATTTCACATTGATGCAAAGAAAAACTAGATATTGGCCAACGGCAAATAAGGCCGTTTCCTAGCAACAGCCACGCTGTGCATCACGCACTCGTGGGAAGCCAATGAAATACTTCCCGTGAGGCTCAAACTGTCGACCTTCACTTTACAATAATTAGGCACTGCCCCGGTGGTACCGACGCGTACATACTGAAACGTCTTTGGATCGTCAGTGAGTACTTCATATTAGAAATTTCGTGTTCGCCCTGATGTGCATTAAAGGGCAGATTCTTCAGTAAAAGTTAGTTCTGCGCTGCAGTTTCAGTATATGGCCCTAGCAGCACCAGGAAAACGGGTTACCACATGTGCTCGCCTTCCACTCGGCGTTGAGCGCCTACAGCGAGATTGCCTTCGGCCTCTGGCGCCAGGAGGGAAGGCGACACATCACGGCGCAAGCAGCGCGTAGCAGAAGGCGGGTGGTGCTGTGTCGGTCAGCATGGTTGCTTCCCAAGTAGCTGATCCGGGTTCGAAACCCGGACACCGCACGGAAGTTGTCTCTTTACCCAGGAGAGTGTTTCCCAACGCTCGCGATCGTCGAATTTCCGAACTGTCGTGTTACGAATGGTTTTCCTTCGCCCCTCGTCCCGCTCCGCGTAGGCTAGTGCGGATTGCGATTCACAGCATCGTGTGTCCCCATGTGTCGACTTGTCTCGACTTTGCTCGGCTGACGCGAAAGCTGACGCTTGCAAATGGTCGTATATGTAGAGGAAGGGCGCTAGAAACGACTGGGAGAGACCAACTCGACAAACGCACAACGGACCCTTTCATTTGACTGTGGCCGCAGGTTCGCGAATTTGCGTCCCGAGAGGCAAGAGAGGGGTCAGCGTGCTGGACCGTATCATTACCGCGCAGCAACACCGAAAACTAAGGGAAAAGGCAAAATAAAAGATTCAACAGCACGCAGACTTCCTAGTTAGCCACTGAGCCGTGTACTAAGCACGCAAAACGCTGCTTAACTTCGGTGATCGGACGAGAACCCGCGTCGTCAGCGTGGCACACAAGTCGGCGAGAACGTTTCCAGACGTGCGGACATCTCAGTCCTTGTACAGATCACTTGGGATTTGCCTGGCAGTCTCTCGCGCTGCCTTTTAGGGAAGCAATATGGAAATATCCCTTGGTGGGATGTAACCCATAGCCTTCCCGTTGTTAGCATGACACATTAACTTAGTGAGCATACTGCCCACGCAATACGGCCGCTTCAGAACTCCAGCACCTGAACCACCGTTTCATCTATCTTTATTAAGGCCTTAAGATTCATTTAAACACGTATGCGTTGCTGTTGAGGTTTTCTCGCTGTCGCTTGGAACCCAGAGCCACAGCACAACAACAACGGAAACGTCCGTGAGAAGAGCTAAACCTCGACGCAGGAAAAGTATGTTCCGCTATTTCTTTTCGACCGCTCGGGCTGTCACTGTCGTCTCTAGTAAAATCTGCGGCGTGTTCCTGCATAATTTACTTGTTCTGTAAGATCAAGGGAGTATGTTAGTTTCAGAATGTTTAAAATGCTTTGTCAGATGTGGGGTTCGAACCCACGCTCCCTTGCGGGAACCAGAGCTTAAATCTGGCGCCTTAGACCGCTCGCCAATCTGACGTGCGAGGCAAGAGCTCCAGAGACTTCCATCTCTAGCAATATCTCAAAGAACCTCACTGCGAAATCTGTTTCTTTTTTCGGTAGGATGGAATTATGTCAGTTTTAGAAAATTTAAGACGCAATGTCAGACATGGCGTAGAAAATGCACCTCCCTTTCGGGAAGCAATGTGGCGCGTTGGACCGCTTTCTTCCGTCGTTTCTAGTTTTGAACTGTAACTAGCAAAACTGTATTTAGTAATAGGAACATTTTCACATTGATGCAAAGAAAACTAGATATTGGCCAACGGCAAATAAGGCCGTTCCTAGCAACAGCCACGCTGTGCATCACGCACTCGTGGGAAGCCAATGAAATACTTCCCGTGAGGCTCAAACTGTCGACCTTCACTTTACAATACTTAGGCACTGCCCCGGTGGTACCGACGCGTACATACTGAAACGTCTTTGGATCCGTCAGTGAGTACTTCATATTAGAAATTTCGTGTTCGCCCTGATGTGCATTAAAGGGCAGATTCTTCAGTAAAAGTTAGTTCTGCGCTCAGTTTCAGTATATGGCCCTAGCAGCACCAGGAAAACGGGTTCACATGTGCTCGCCTTCACTCGGCGTTGAGCGCCTACAGCGAGATTGCCTTCGGCCTCTGGCGCCAGGAGGGAAGGCGGGACACATCACGGCGCAAGCAGCGCGTAGCAGAAGGCGGTGGTGCTGTGTCGGTCAGCATGGTTGCTTCCCAAGTAGCTGATCCGGGTTCGAAACCCGGACACCGCACCGAAGTTGTCTTCTTTACCCCAGGAGGGAGTGTTTCCAACGCTCGCGATCGTCGAATTTCCGAACTGTCGTGTTACGAATGGTTTTCCTTCGCCCCTCGTCCCGCTCCGCGTAGGCTAGTGCGGATTGCGATTCACAGCATCGTGTGTCCCCATGTGTCGACTTGTCTCGACTTTGCTCGGCTGACGCGAAAGCTGACGCTTGCAAATGGTCGTATATGTAGAGGAAGGGCGCTAGAAACGACTGGGAGAGACCAACTCGACAAACGCACAACGGACCCTTTCATTTGACTGTGGCCGCAGGTTCGCGAATTTGCGTCCCGAGAGGCAAGAGAGGGGTCAGCGTGCTGGGACCGTATCATTACCGCGCAGCAACACCGAAAACTAAGGGAAAAGGCAAAATAAAGATTCCAACAGCACGCAGACTTCCTAGTTAGCCACTGAGCCGTGTAACTAAGCACGCAAAAACGCTGCTTAACTTCCGGTGATCGGACGAGAACCCGCGTCGTCAGCGTGGCACACAAGTCGGCGAGAACGTTTCCAGACGTGCGGACATCTCAGTCCTTGTACAGATCACTTGGGATTTGCCTGGCAGTCCTCTCGCGCTGCCTTTTAGGGAAGCAATATGGAATATCCCTTGGTGGGATGTAACCCATAGCCTTCCCGTTGTTAGCATGACACATTAACTTAGTGAGCATACTGCCCACGCAATACGGCCGCTTCAGAACTCCAGCACCTGAACCACCGTTTCATCTATCTTTATTAAGGCCTTAAGATTCATTTAAACACGTATGCGTTGCTGTTGAGGTTTTCTCGCTGTCGCTTGGAACCCAGAGCCACAGCACAACAACAAACGGAAACGTCCGTGAGAAGAGCTAAACCTCGACGCAGGAAAAGTATGTTCCGCCTATTTCTTTTCGACCGCTCGGCTGTCACTGTCGTCTCTAGTAAAATCTGCGGCGTGTTCCTGCATAATTTACTTGTTCTGTAAGATCAAGGGAGTATGTTAGTTTCAGAATGTTTAAAATGCTTTGTCAGATGTGGGGTTCGAACCCACGCTCCCTTGCGGGAACCAGAGCTTAAATCTGGCGCCTTAGACCGCTCGGCCAATCTGACGTGCGAGGCAAGAGCCTCAGAGACTTCCATCTCTAGCAATATCTCAAAGAACCTCACTGCGAAATCTGTTTCTTTTTTCGGTAGGATGGAATTATGTCAGTTTTAGAAAATTTAAGACGCAATGTCAGGACATGGCGTTAGAAAATGCACCCTCCCTTTCGGGAAGCAATGTGGCGCGTTGGACCGCTTTCTTCCGTCGTTTCTAGTTTGAACTGTAACTAGCAAAACTGTATTAGTAATAGGAACATTTCACATTGATGCAAAGAAAACTAGATATTGGCCAACGGCAAATAAGGCCGTTTCCTAGCAACAGCCACGCTGTGCATCACGCACTCGTGGGAAGCCAATGAAATACTTCCGTGAGGCTCAAACTGTCGACCTTCACTTTACAATACTTAGGCACTGCCCCGGTGGTACCGACGCGTACATACTGAAACCGCTTTGGATCGTCAGTGAGTACTTCATATTAGAAATTTCGTGTTCGCCCTGATGTGCATTAAAGGGCAGATTCTTCAGTAAAAGTTAGTTCTGCGCTCAGTTTCAGTATATGGCCCTAGCAGCACCAGGAAAACGGGTTCACATGTGCTCGCCTTCCACTCGGCGTTGAGCGCATACAGCGAGATTGCCTTCGGCCTCTGGCGCCAGGAGGGAAGGCGACACATCACGGCGCAAGCAGCGCGTAGCAGAAGGCGGTGGTGCTGTGTCGGTCAGCATGGTTGCCTTCCCAAGTAGCTGATCCGGGTTCGAAACCCGGACACCGCACGGAAGTTGTCTTCTTTACCCAGGAGAGTGTTTCCAACGCTCGCGATCGTCGAATTTCCGAACTGTCGTGTTACGAATGTTTTCCTTCGCCCCTCGTCCCGCTCCGCGTAGGCTAGTGCGGATTGCGATTCACAGCATCGTGTGTCCCATGTTTCGACTTGTCTCGACCTTTTGCTCGGCTGACGCGAAAGCTGACGCTTGCAAATGGTCGTATATGTAGAGGAAGGGCGCTAGAAAACGACTGGGAGAGACCAACTCGACAAACGCACAACGGGACCCTTTCATTTGACTGTGGGCCGCAGGTTCGCGAATTTGCGTCCCGAGAGGCAAGAGAGGGGTCAGCGTGCTGGACCGTATCATTACCGCGCAGCAACACCGAAAACTAAGGGAAATTGCAAAATAAAAGATTCCAACAGCACGCAGACTTCCTAGTTAGCCACTGAGCCGTGTACTAAGCACGCAAAAACGCTGCTTAACTTCGTGATCGGACGAGAACCCGCGTCGTCAGCGTGGCACACAAGTCGGCGAGAACGTTTCCAGACGTGCGGACATCTCAAGTCCTTGTACAGATCACTTGGGATTTGCCTGGCAGTCTCTCGCGCTGCCTTTTAGGGAAGCAATATGGAATATCCCTTGTGGGATGTAACCCATAGCCTTCCCGTTGTTAGCATGACACATTAACTTAGTGAGCATACTGCCCACGCAATACGGCCGCTTCAGAACTCCAGCACCTGAACCACCGTTTCATCTATCTTTATTAAGGCCTTAAGATTCATTTAAACACGTATGCGTTGCTGTTGAGGTTTTCTCGCTGTCGCTTGGAACCCAGAGCCACAGCACAACAACAACGGAAACGTCCGTGAGAAGAGCTAAACCTCGACGCAGGAAAGTATGTTCCGCTATTTCTTTTCGACCGCTCGGGCTGTCACTGTCGTCTCTAGTAAAATCTGCGGCGTGTTCCTGCATAATTTACTTGTTCTGTAAGATCAAGGGAGTATGTTAGTTTCAGGAATGTTTAAAATGCTTTGTCAGATGTGGGGTTCGAACCCACGCTCCCTTGCGGGAACCAGAGCTTAAATCTGGCGCCTTAGACCGCTTTTTTTTTTTTTTTTTTTTTTTTCTTTTTTTTTTTTTTTTTTTTTAATTAGCAGGTGATCATCGAGAGATCTGCGGTTATCATTCTGTCAGAGGTCAGTGAGACAGAAATTATGTGGGGAGTAACTGAGGGCACCGAGAATTAGTTATAGGAAACCTTGCATTAGCTTAATGTTATTTGAAATCATGAATAAGGTTCGTTGGGTGCCGCTCGGCCAATCTGACGTGCGAGGCAAGAGCTCCAGAGACTTCCATCTCTAGCAATATCTCAAAGAACCTCACTGCGAAATCTGTTCTTTTTTCGGTAGGATGGAATTATGTCAGTTTTAGAAAATTTAAGACGCAATGTCAGACATGGCGTAGAAAATGCACCCTCCCTTTCGGGAAGCAATGTGGCGCGTTGGACGCTTTCTTCCGTCGTTTCTAGTTTGAACTGTAACTAGCAAAACTGTATTTAGTAATAGGAACATTTTCACATTGATGCCAAAGAAAACTAGATATTGGCCAACGGCAAATAAGGCCGTTTCCTAGCAACAGCCACGCTGTGCATCACGCACTCGTGGGAAGCCAATGAAATACTTCCCGTGAGGCTCAAACTGTCGACCTTCACTTTACAATACTTAGGCACTGCCCGGTGGTACCGACGCGTACATACTGAAACGTCTTTGGATCGTCAGTGAGTACTTCATATTAGAAATTTCGTGTTCGCCCTGATGTGCATTAAAGGGCAGATTCTTCAGTAAAAGTTAGTTCTGCGCTCAGTTTCAGTATATGGCCCTAGCAGCACCAGGAAAAACGGGTTCACATGTGCTCGCCTTCCACTCGGCGTTGAGCGCCTACAGCGAGATTGCCCTTCGGCCTCTGGCGCCAGGAGGGAAGGCGACACATCACGGCGCAAGCAGCGCGTAGCAGAAGGCGGGTGGTGCTGTGTCGGTCAGCATGGTTGCTTCCCAAGTAGCTGATCCGGGTTCGAAACCCCGGACACCGCACCGAAGTTGTCTTCTTTACCCAGGAGAGTGTTTCCAACGCTCGCGATCGTCGAATTTCCGAACTGTCGTGTTACGAATGGTTTTCCTTCGCCCCTCGTCCCGCTCCGCGTAGGCTAGTGCGGATTGCGATTCACAGCATCGTGTGTCCCCATGTGTCGACTTGTCTCGACTTTGCTCGGCTGACGCGAAAGCTGACGCTTGCAAATGGTCGTATATGTAGAGGAGGGCGCTAGAAACGACTGGGAGAGACCAACTCGACAAACGCACAACGGACCCTTTCATTTGACTGTGGGCCCGCAGGTTCGCGAATTTGCGTCCCGAGAGGCAAGAGAGGGGTCCAGCGTGCTGGACCGTATCATTACCGCGCAGGCAACACCGAAAACTAAGGGAAAAGGCAAAATAAAAGATTCCAACAGCACGCAGACTTCCTAGTTAGCAACTGAGCCCGTGTACTAAGCACGCAAAAACGCTGCTTAACTTCGGTGATCGGACGAGAACCCGCGTCGTCAGCGTGGCACACAAGTCGGCGAGAACGTTTCCAGACGTGCGGACATCTCAGTCCTTGTACAGATCACTTGGATTTGCCTGGCAGTCTCTCGCGCTGCCTTTTAGGGAAGCAATATGGAATATCCCTTGGTGGGATGTAACCCATAGCCTTCCCGTTGTTAGCATGACACATTAACTTAGTGAGCATACTGCCCACGCAATACGGCCGCTTCAGAACTCCAGCACCTGAACCACCGTTTCATCTATCTTTATAAGGCCTTAAGATTCATTTTAAACACGTATGCGTTGCTGTTGAGGTTTTCTCGCTGTCGCTTGGAACCCAGAGCCACAGCACAACAACAACGGAAACGTCCGTGAGAAGAGCTAAACCTCGACGCAGGAAAAGTATGTTCGCTATTTCTTTTCGACCGCTCGGGCTGTCACTGTCGTCTCTAGTAAAATCTGCGGCGTGTTCCTGCATAATTTACTTGTTCTGTAAGATCAAGGGAGTATGTTAGTTTCAGAATGTTTAAAATGCTTTGTCAGATGTGGGGTTCGAACCCACGCTCCTTGCGGGAACCAGAGCTTAAATCTGGCGCCTTAGACCGCTTTTTTTTTTTTTTTTTTTTTTTTTTTTTTTTTTTTTTTTTTTTTTTTTTTTTTTTTTTTTTTTAATTAGCAGGTGATCATCGAGAGATCTGCGGTTATCATTCTGTCAGAGGTCAGTGAGACAGAAATTATGTGGGAGTAACTGAGGGCACCGAGAATTAGTTATAGGAAACCTTGCATTAGCTTAATGTTATTTGAAATCATGAATAAGGTTCGTTGGGTGCCGCTCGGCCAATCTGACGTGCGAGGCAAGAGCTCCAGAGACTTCCATCTCTAGCAATATCTCAAAGAACCTCACTGCGAAATCTGTTTCTTTTTTCGGTAGGATGGAATTATGTCAGTTTTAGAAAATTTAAGACGCAATGTCAGACATGGCGTAGAAAATGCACCCTCCCTTTCGGGAAGCAATGTGGCGCGTTGGACCG
>NC_064644.1:602961216-603053327 GCF_023864345.2 Schistocerca serialis cubense | reverse complement strand
AGATGGAAGTCTCTGGAGCTCTTGCCTCGCACGTCAGATTGGCCGAGCGGTCTAAGGCGCCAGATTTAAGCTCTGGTTCCCGCAAGGGAGCGTGGGTTCGAACCCCACATCTGACAAAGCATTTTAAACATTCTGAAACTAACATACTCCCTTGATCTTACAGAACAAGTAAATTATGCAGGAACACGCCGCAGATTTTACTAGAGACGACAGTGACAGCCCGAGCGGTCGAAAAGAAATAGCGGAACATACTTTTCCTGCGTCGAGGTTTAGCTCTTCTCACGGACGTTTCCGTTGTTGTTGTGCTGTGGCTCTGGGTTCCAAGCGACAGCGAGAAAACCTCAACAGCAACGCATACGTGTTTAAATGAATCTTAAGGCCTTAATAAAGATAGATGAAACGGTGGTTCAGGTGCTGGAGTTCTGAAGCGGCCGTATTGCGTGGGCAGTATGCTCACTAAGTTAATGTGTCATGCTAACAACGGGAAGGCTATGGGTTACATCCCACCAAGGGATATTCCATATTGCTTCCCTAAAAGGCAGCGCGAGAGACTGCCAGGCAAATCCCAAGTGATCTGTACAAGGACTGAGATGTCCGCACGTCTGGAAACGTTCTCGCCGACTTGTGTGCCACGCTGACGACGCGGGTTCTCGTCCGATCACCGAAGTTAAGCAGCGTTTTTGCGTGCTTAGTACACGGCTCAGTGGCTAACTAGGAAGTCTGCGTGCTGTTGGAATCTTTTATTTTGCCTTTTCCCTTAGTTTTCGGTGTTGCTGCGCGGTAATGATACGGTCCAGCACGCTGACCCCTCTCTTGCCTCTCGGGACGCAAATTCGCGAACCTGCGGCCACAGTCAAATGAAAGGGTCCGTTGTGCGTTTGTCGAGTTGGTCTCTCCAGTCGTTTCTAGCGCCCTTCCTCTACATATACGACCATTTGCAAGCGTCAGCTTTCGCGTCAGCCGAGCAAAGTCGAGACAAGTCGACACATGGGGACACACGATGCTGTGAATCGCAATCCGCACTAGCCTACGCGGAGCGGGACGAGGGGCGAAGGAAAACCATTCGTAACACGACAGTTCGGAAATTCGACGATCGCGAGCGTTGGAAACACTCTCCTGGGTAAAGAAGACAACTTCCGTGCGGTGTCCGGGTTTCGAACCCGGATCAGCTACTTGGGAAGCAACCATGCTGACCGACACAGCACCACCGCCTTCTGCTACGCGCTGCTTGCGCCGTGATGTGTCGCCTTCCCTCCTGGCGCCAGAGGCCGAAGGCAATCTCGCTGTAGGCGCTCAAACGCCGAGTGGAAGGCGAGCACATGTGAACCCGTTTTCCTGGTGCTGCTAGGGCCATATACTGAAACTGAGCGCAGAACTAACTTTTACTGAAGAATCTGCCCTTTAATGCACATCAGGGCGAACACGAAATTTCTAATATGAAGTACTCACTGACGATCCAAAGACGTTTCAGTATGTACGCGTCGGTACCACCGGGGCAGTGCCTAAGTATTGTAAAGTGAAGGTCGACAGTTTGAGCCTCACGGGAAGTATTTCATTGGCTTCCCACGAGTGCGTGATGCACAGCGTGGCTGTTGCTAGGAAACGGCCTTATTTGCCGTTGGCCAATATCTAGTTTTCTTTGCATCAATGTGAAAATGTTCCTATTACTAAATACAGTTTTGCTAGTTACAGTTCAAACTAGAAACGACGGAAGAAAGCGGTCCAACGCGCCACATTGCTTCCCGAAAGGGAGGGTGCATTTTCTACGCCATGTCTGACATTGCGTCTTAAATTTTCTAAAACTGACATAATTCCATCCTACCGAAAAAAGAAACAGATTTCGCAGTGAGGTTCTTTGAGATATTGCTAGAGATGGAAGTCTCTGGAGCTCTTGCCTCGCACGTCAGATTGGCCGAGCGGTCTAAGGCGCCAGATTTAAGCTCTGGTTCCCGCAAGGGAGCGTGGGTTCGAACCCCACATCTGACAAAGCATTTTAAACATTCTGAAACTAACATACTCCCTTGATCTTACAGAACAAGTAAATTATGCAGGAACACGCCGCAGATTTTACTAGAGACGACAGTGACAGCCCGAGCGGTCGAAAAGAAATAGCGGAACATACTTTTCCTGCGTCGAGGTTTAGCTCTTCTCACGGACGTTTCCGTTGTTGTTGTGCTGTGGCTCTGGGTTCCAAGCGACAGCGAGAAAACCTCAACAGCAACGCATACGTGTTTAAATGAATCTTAAGGCCTTAATAAAGATAGATGAAACGGTGGTTCAGGTGCTGGAGTTCTGAAGCGGCCGTATTGCGTGGGCAGTATGCTCACTAAGTTAATGTGTCATGCTAACAACGGGAAGGCTATGGGTTACATCCCACCAAGGGATATTCCATATTGCTTCCCTAAAAGGCAGCGCGAGAGACTGCCAGGCAAATCCCAAGTGATCTGTACAAGGACTGAGATGTCCGCACGTCTGGAAACGTTCTCGCCGACTTGTGTGCCACGCTGACGACGCGGGGTTCTCGTCCGATCACCGAAGTTAAGCAGCGTTTTTGCGTGCTTAGTACACGGCTCAGTGGCTAACTAGGAAGTCTGCGTGCTGTTGGAATCTTTTATTTTGCCTTTTCCTTAGTTTTCGGTGTTGCTGCGCGGTAATGATACGGTCCAGCACGCTGACCCCTCTCTTGCCTCTCGGGACGCAAATTCGCGAACCTGCGGCCACAGTCAAATGAAAGGGTCCGTTGTGCGTTTGTCGAGTTGGTCTCTCCCAGTCGTTTCTAGCGCCCTTCCTCTACATATACGACCATTTGCAAGCGTCAGCTTTCGCGTCAGCCGAGCAAAGTCGAGACAAGTCGACACATGGGGACACACGATGCTGTGAATCGCAATCCGCACTAGCCTACGCGGAGCGGGACGAGGGGCGAAGGAAAACCATTCGTAACACGACAGTTCGGAATTCGACGATCGCGAGCGTTGGAAACACTCTCCTGGGTAAAGAAGACAACTTCGGTGCGGTGTCCGGGTTTCGAACCGGATCAGCTACTTGGGAAGCAACCATGCTGACCGACACAGCACCACCGCCTTCTGCTACGCGCTGCTTGCGCCGTGATGTGTCGCCTTCCCTCCTGGCGCCAGAGGCCGAAGGCAATCTCGCTGTAGGCGCTCAACGCCGAGTGGAAGGCGAGCACATGTGAACCCGTTTTCCTGGTGCTGCTAGGGCCATATACTGAAACTGAGCGCAGAACTAACTTTTACTGAAGAATCTGCCCTTTAATGCACATCAGGGCGAACACGAAATTTCTAATATGAAGTACTCACTGACGATCCAAAGACGTTTCAGTATGTACGCGTCGGTACCACCGGGGCAGTGCCTAATTATTGTAAAGTGAAGGTCGACAGTTTGAGCCTCACGGGAAGTATTTCATTGGCTTCCCACGAGTGCGTGATGCACAGCGTGGCTGTTGCTAGGAAACGGCCTTATTTGCCGTTGGCCAATATCTAGTTTTCTTTGCATCAATGTGAAAATGTTCCTATTACTAAATACAGTTTTGCTAGTTACAGTTCAAACTAGAAACGACGGAAGAAAGCGGTCCAACGCGCCACATTGCTTCCCGAAAGGGAGGGTGCATTTTCTACGCCATGTCTGACATTGCGTCTTAAATTTTCTAAAACTGACATAATTCCATCCTACCGAAAAAAGAAACAGATTTCGCAGTGAGGTTCTTTGAGATATTGCTAGAGATGGAAGTCTCTGGAGCTCTTGCCTCGCACGTCAGATTGGCCGAGCGGTCTAAGGCGCCAGATTTAAGCTCTGGTTCCCGCAAGGGAGCGTGGGTTCGAACCCCACATCTGACAAAGCATTTTAAACATTCTGAAACTAACATACTCCCTTGATCTTACAGAACAAGTAAATTATGCAGGAACACGCCGCAGATTTTACTAGAGACGACAGTGACAGCCCGAGCGGTCGAAAAGAAATAGCGGAACATACTTTTCCTGCGTCGAGGTTTAGCTCTTCTCACGGACGTTTCCGTTGTTGTTGTGCTGTGGCTCTGGGTTCCAAGCGACAGCGAGAAAACCTCAACAGCAACGCATACGTGTTTAAATGAATCTTAAGGCCTTAATAAAGATAGATGAAACGGTGGTTCAGGTGCTGGAGTTCTGAAGCGGCCGTATTGCGTGGGCAGTATGCTCACTAAGTTAATGTGTCATGCTAACAACGGGAAGGCTATGGGTTACATCCCACCAAGGGATATTCCATATTGCTTCCCTAAAAGGCAGCGCGAGAGACTGCCAGGCAAATCCCAAGTGATCTGTACAAGGACTGAGATGTCCGCACGTCTGGAAACGTTCTCGCCGACTTGTGTGCCACGCTGACGACGCGGGTTCTCGTCCGATCACCGAAGTTAAGCAGCGTTTTTGCGTGCTTAGTACACGGCTCAGTGGCTAACTAGGAAGTCTGCGTGCTGTTGGAATCTTTTATTTTGCCTTTTCCCTTAGTTTTCGGTGTTGCTGCGCGGTAATGATACGGTCCAGCACGCTGACCCCTCTCTTGCCTCTCGGGACGCAAATTCGCGAACCTGCGGCCACAGTCAAATGAAAGGGTCCGTTGTGCGTTTGTCGAGTTGGTCTCTCCCAGTCGTTTCTAGCGCCCTTCCTCTACATATACGACCATTTGCAAGCGTCAGCTTTCGCGTCAGCCGAGCAAAGTCGAGACAAGTCGACACATGGGGACACACGATGCTGTGAATCGCAATCCGCACTAGCCTACGCGGAGCGGGACGAGGGGCGAAGGAAAACCATTCGTAACACGACAGTTCGGAAATTCGACGATCGCGAGCGTTGGAAACACTCTCCTGGGTAAAGAAGACAACTTCGGTGCGGTGTCCGGGTTTCGAACCCGGATCAGCTACTTGGGAAGCAACCATGCTGACCGACACAGCACCACCGCCTTCTGCTACGCGCTGCTTGCGCCGTGATGTGTCGCCTTCCCTCCTGGCGCCAGAGGCCGAAGGCAATCTCGCTGTAGGCGCTCAACGCCGAGTGGAAGGCGAGCACATGTGAACCCGTTTTCCTGGTGCTGCTAGGGCCATATACTGAAACTGAGCGCAGAACTAACTTTTACTGAAGAATCTGCCCTTTAATGCACATCAGGGCGAACACGAAATTTCTAATATGAAGTACTCACTGACGATCCAAAGACGTTTCAGTATGTACGCGTCGGTACCACCGGGGCAGTGCCTAATTATTGTAAAGTGAAGGTCGACAGTTTGAGCCTCACGGGAAGTATTTCATTGGCTTCCCACGAGTGCGTGATGCACAGCGTGGCTGTTGCTAGGAAACGGCCTTATTTGCCGTTGGCCAATATCTAGTTTTCTTTGCATCAATGTGAAAATGTTCCTATTACTAAATACAGTTTTGCTAGTTACAGTTCAAACTAGAAACGACGGAAGAAAGCGGTCCAACGCGCCACATTGCTTCCCGAAAGGGAGGGTGCATTTTCTACGCCATGTCTGACATTGCGTCTTAAATTTTCTAAAACTGACATAATTCCATCCTACCGAAAAAAGAAACAGATTTCGCAGTGAGGTTCTTTGAGATATTGCTAGAGATGGAAGTCTCTGGAGCTCTTGCCTCGCACGTCAGATTGGCCGAGCGGTCTAAGGCGCCAGATTTAAGCTCTGGTTCCCGCAAGGGAGCGTGGGTTCGAACCCCACATCTGACAAAGCATTTTAAACATTCTGAAACTAACATACTCCCTTGATCTTACAGAACAAGTAAATTATGCAGGAACACGCCGCAGATTTTACTAGAGACGACAGTGACAGCCCGAGCGGTCGAAAAGAAATAGCGGAACATACTTTTCCTGCGTCGAGGTTTAGCTCTTCTCACGGACGTTTCCGTTGTTGTTGTGCTGTGGCTCTGGGTTCCAAGCGACAGCGAGAAAACCTCAACAGCAACGCATACGTGTTTAAATGAATCTTAAGGCCTTAATAAAGATAGATGAAACGGTGGTTCAGGTGCTGGAGTTCTGAAGCGGCCGTATTGCGTGGGCAGTATGCTCACTAAGTTAATGTGTCATGCTAACAACGGGAAGGCTATGGGTTACATCCCACCAAGGGATATTCCATATTGCTTCCCTAAAAGGCAGCGCGAGAGACTGCCAGGCAAATCCCAAGTGATCTGTACAAGGACTGAGATGTCCGCACGTCTGGAAACGTTCTCGCCGACTTGTGTGCCACGCTGACGACGCGGGTTCTCGTCCGATCACCGAAGTTAAGCAGCGTTTTTGCGTGCTTAGTACACGGCTCAGTGGCTAACTAGGAAGTCTGCGTGCTGTTGGAATCTTTTATTTTGCCTTTTCCCTTAGTTTTCGGTGTTGCTGCGCGGTAATGATACGGTCCAGCACGCTGACCCCTCTCTTGCCTCTCGGGACGCAAATTCGCGAACCTGCGGCCACAGTCAAATGAAAGGGTCCGTTGTGCGTTTGTCGAGTTGGTCTCTCCCAGTCGTTTCTAGCGCCCTTCCTCTACATATACGACCATTTGCAAGCGTCAGCTTTCGCGTCAGCCGAGCAAAGTCGAGACAAGTCGACACATGGGGACACACGATGCTGTGAATCGCAATCCGCACTAGCCTACGCGGAGCGGGACGAGGGGCGAAGGAAAACCATTCGTAACACGACAGTTCGGAAATTCGACGATCGCGAGCGTTGGAAACACTCTCCTGGGTAAAGAAGACAACTTCGGTGCGGTGTCCGGGTTTCGAACCCGGATCAGCTACTTGGGAAGCAACCATGCTGACCGACACAGCACCACCGCCTTCTGCTACGCGCTGCTTGCGCCGTGATGTGTCGCCTTCCCTCCTGGCGCCAGAGGCCGAAGGCAATCTCGCTGTAGGCGCTCAACGCCGAGTGGAAGGCGAGCACATGTGAACCCGTTTTCCTGGTGCTGCTAGGGCCATATACTGAAACTGAGCGCAGAACTAACTTTTACTGAAGAATCTGCCCTTTAATGCACATCAGGGCGAACACGAAATTTCTAATATGAAGTACTCACTGACGATCCAAAGACGTTTCAGTATGTACGCGTCGGTACCACCGGGGCAGTGCCTAATTATTGTAAAGTGAAGGTCGACAGTTTGAGCCTCACGGGAAGTATTTCATTGGCTTCCCACGAGTGCGTGATGCACAGCGTGGCTGTTGCTAGGAAACGGCCTTATTTGCCGTTGGCCAATATCTAGTTTTCTTTGCATCAATGTGAAAATGTTCCTATTACTAAATACAGTTTTGCTAGTTACAGTTCAAACTAGAAACGACGGAAGAAAGCGGTCCAACGCGCCACATTGCTTCCCGAAAGGGAGGGTGCATTTTCTACGCCATGTCTGACATTGCGTCTTAAATTTTCTAAAACTGACATAATTCCATCCTACCGAAAAAAGAAACAGATTTCGCAGTGAGGTTCTTTGAGATATTGCTAGAGATGGAAGTCTCTGGAGCTCTTGCCTCGCACGTCAGATTGGCCGAGCGGTCTAAGGCGCCAGATTTAAGCTCTGGTTCCCGCAAGGGAGCGTGGGTTCGAACCCCACATCTGACAAAGCATTTTAAACATTCTGAAACTAACATACTCCCTTGATCTTACAGAACAAGTAAATTATGCAGGAACACGCCGCAGATTTTACTAGAGACGACAGTGACAGCCCGAGCGGTCGAAAAGAAATAGCGGAACATACTTTTCCTGCGTCGAGGTTTAGCTCTTCTCACGGACGTTTCCGTTGTTGTTGTGCTGTGGCTCTGGGTTCCAAGCGACAGCGAGAAAACCTCAACAGCAACGCATACGTGTTTAAATGAATCTTAAGGCCTTAATAAAGATAGATGAAACGGTGGTTCAGGTGCTGGAGTTCTGAAGCGGCCGTATTGCGTGGGCAGTATGCTCACTAAGTTAATGTGTCATGCTAACAACGGGAAGGCTATGGGTTACATCCCACCAAGGGATATTCCATATTGCTTCCCTAAAAGGCAGCGCGAGAGACTGCCAGGCAAATCCCAAGTGATCTGTACAAGGACTGAGATGTCCGCACGTCTGGAAACGTTCTCGCCGACTTGTGTGCCACGCTGACGACGCGGGTTCTCGTCCGATCACCGAAGTTAAGCAGCGTTTTTGCGTGCTTAGTACACGGCTCAGTGGCTAACTAGGAAGTCTGCGTGCTGTTGGAATCTTTTATTTTGCCTTTTCCCTTAGTTTTCGGTGTTGCTGCGCGGTAATGATACGGTCCAGCACGCTGACCCCTCTCTTGCCTCTCGGGACGCAAATTCGCGAACCTGCGGCCACAGTCAAATGAAAGGGTCCGTTGTGCGTTTGTCGAGTTGGTCTCTCCCAGTCGTTTCTAGCGCCCTTCCTCTACATATACGACCATTTGCAAGCGTCAGCTTTCGCGTCAGCCGAGCAAAGTCGAGACAAGTCGACACATGGGGACACACGATGCTGTGAATCGCAATCCGCACTAGCCTACGCGGAGCGGGACGAGGGGCGAAGGAAAACCATTCGTAACACGACAGTTCGGAAATTCGACGATCGCGAGCGTTGGAAACACTCTCCTGGGTAAAGAAGACAACTTCGGTGCGGTGTCCGGGTTTCGAACCCGGATCAGCTACTTGGGAAGCAACCATGCTGACCGACACAGCACCACCGCCTTCTGCTACGCGCTGCTTGCGCCGTGATGTGTCGCCTTCCCTCCTGGCGCCAGAGGCCGAAGGCAATCTCGCTGTAGGCGCTCAACGCCGAGTGGAAGGCGAGCACATGTGAACCCGTTTTCCTGGTGCTGCTAGGGCCATATACTGAAACTGAGCGCAGAACTAACTTTTACTGAAGAATCTGCCCTTTAATGCACATCAGGGCGAACACGAAATTTCTAATATGAAGTACTCACTGACGATCCAAAGACGTTTCAGTATGTACGCGTCGGTACCACCGGGGCAGTGCCTAATTATTGTAAAGTGAAGGTCGACAGTTTGAGCCTCACGGGAAGTATTTCATTGGCTTCCCACGAGTGCGTGATGCACAGCGTGGCTGTTGCTAGGAAACGGCCTTATTTGCCGTTGGCCAATATCTAGTTTTCTTTGCATCAATGTGAAAATGTTCCTATTACTAAATACAGTTTTGCTAGTTACAGTTCAAACTAGAAACGACGGAAGAAAGCGGTCCAACGCGCCACATTGCTTCCCGAAAGGGAGGGTGCATTTTCTACGCCATGTCTGACATTGCGTCTTAAATTTTCTAAAACTGACATAATTCCATCCTACCGAAAAAAGAAACAGATTTCGCAGTGAGGTTCTTTGAGATATTGCTAGAGATGGAAGTCTCTGGAGCTCTTGCCTCGCACGTCAGATTGGCCGAGCGGTCTAAGGCGCCAGATTTAAGCTCTGGTTCCCGCAAGGGAGCGTGGGTTCGAACCCCACATCTGACAAAGCATTTTAAACATTCTGAAACTAACATACTCCCTTGATCTTACAGAACAAGTAAATTATGCAGGAACACGCCGCAGATTTTACTAGAGACGACAGTGACAGCCCGAGCGGTCGAAAAGAAATAGCGGAACATACTTTTCCTGCGTCGAGGTTTAGCTCTTCTCACGGACGTTTCCGTTGTTGTTGTGCTGTGGCTCTGGGTTCCAAGCGACAGCGAGAAAACCTCAACAGCAACGCATACGTGTTTAAATGAATCTTAAGGCCTTAATAAAGATAGATGAAACGGTGGTTCAGGTGCTGGAGTTCTGAAGCGGCCGTATTGCGTGGGCAGTATGCTCACTAAGTTAATGTGTCATGCTAACAACGGGAAGGCTATGGGTTACATCCCACCAAGGGATATTCCATATTGCTTCCCTAAAAGGCAGCGCGAGAGACTGCCAGGCAAATCCCAAGTGATCTGTACAAGGACTGAGATGTCCGCACGTCTGGAAACGTTCTCGCCGACTTGTGTGCCACGCTGACGACGCGGGTTCTCGTCCGATCACCGAAGTTAAGCAGCGTTTTTGCGTGCTTAGTACACGGCTCAGTGGCTAACTAGGAAGTCTGCGTGCTGTTGGAATCTTTTATTTTGCCTTTTCCCTTAGTTTTCGGTGTTGCTGCGCGGTAATGATACGGTCCAGCACGCTGACCCCTCTCTTGCCTCTCGGGACGCAAATTCGCGAACCTGCGGCCACAGTCAAATGAAAGGGTCCGTTGTGCGTTTGTCGAGTTGGTCTCTCCCAGTCGTTTCTAGCGCCCTTCCTCTACATATACGACCATTTGCAAGCGTCAGCTTTCGCGTCAGCCGAGCAAAGTCGAGACAAGTCGACACATGGGGACACACGATGCTGTGAATCGCAATCCGCACTAGCCTACGCGGAGCGGGACGAGGGGCGAAGGAAAACCATTCGTAACACGACAGTTCGGAAATTCGACGATCGCGAGCGTTGGAAACACTCTCCTGGGTAAAGAAGACAACTTCGGTGCGGTGTCCGGGTTTCGAACCCGGATCAGCTACTTGGGAAGCAACCATGCTGACCGACACAGCACCACCGCCTTCTGCTACGCGCTGCTTGCGCCGTGATGTGTCGCCTTCCCTCCTGGCGCCAGAGGCCGAAGGCAATCTCGCTGTAGGCGCTCAACGCCGAGTGGAAGGCGAGCACATGTGAACCCGTTTTCCTGGTGCTGCTAGGGCCATATACTGAAACTGAGCGCAGAACTAACTTTTACTGAAGAATCTGCCCTTTAATGCACATCAGGGCGAACACGAAATTTCTAATATGAAGTACTCACTGACGATCCAAAGACGTTTCAGTATGTACGCGTCGGTACCACCGGGGCAGTGCCTAAGTATTGTAAAGTGAAGGTCGACAGTTTGAGCCTCACGGGAAGTATTTCATTGGCTTCCCACGAGTGCGTGATGCACAGCGTGGCTGTTGCTAGGAAACGGCCTTATTTGCCGTTGGCCAATATCTAGTTTTCTTTGCATCAATGTGAAAATGTTCCTATTACTAAATACAGTTTTGCTAGTTACAGTTCAAACTAGAAACGACGGAAGAAAGCGGTCCAACGCGCCACATTGCTTCCCGAAAGGGAGGGTGCATTTTCTACGCCATGTCTGACATTGCGTCTTAAATTTTCTAAAACTGACATAATTCCATCCTACCGAAAAAAGAAACAGATTTCGCAGTGAGGTTCTTTGAGATATTGCTAGAGATGGAAGTCTCTGGAGCTCTTGCCTCGCACGTCAGATTGGCCGAGCGGTCTAAGGCGCCAGATTTAAGCTCTGGTTCCCGCAAGGGAGCGTGGGTTCGAACCCCACATCTGACAAAGCATTTTAAACATTCTGAAACTAACATACTCCCTTGATCTTACAGAACAAGTAAATTATGCAGGAACACGCCGCAGATTTTACTAGAGACGACAGTGACAGCCCGAGCGGTCGAAAAGAAATAGCGGAACATACTTTTCCTGCGTCGAGGTTTAGCTCTTCTCACGGACGTTTCCGTTGTTGTTGTGCTGTGGCTCTGGGTTCCAAGCGACAGCGAGAAAACCTCAACAGCAACGCATACGTGTTTAAATGAATCTTAAGGCCTTAATAAAGATAGATGAAACGGTGGTTCAGGTGCTGGAGTTCTGAAGCGGCCGTATTGCGTGGGCAGTATGCTCACTAAGTTAATGTGTCATGCTAACAACGGGAAGGCTATGGGTTACATCCCACCAAGGGATATTCCATATTGCTTCCCTAAAAGGCAGCGCGAGAGACTGCCAGGCAAATCCCAAGTGATCTGTACAAGGACTGAGATGTCCGCACGTCTGGAAACGTTCTCGCCGACTTGTGTGCCACGCTGACGACGCGGGTTCTCGTCCGATCACCGAAGTTAAGCAGCGTTTTTGCGTGCTTAGTACACGGCTCAGTGGCTAACTAGGAAGTCTGCGTGCTGTTGGAATCTTTTATTTTGCCTTTTCCCTTAGTTTTCGGTGTTGCTGCGCGGTAATGATACGGTCCAGCACGCTGACCCCTCTCTTGCCTCTCGGGACGCAAATTCGCGAACCTGCGGCCACAGTCAAATGAAAGGGTCCGTTGTGCGTTTGTCGAGTTGGTCTCTCCCAGTCGTTTCTAGCGCCCTTCCTCTACATATACGACCATTTGCAAGCGTCAGCTTTCGCGTCAGCCGAGCAAAGTCGAGACAAGTCGACACATGGGGACACACGATGCTGTGAATCGCAATCCGCACTAGCCTACGCGGAGCGGGACGAGGGGCGAAGGAAAACCATTCGTAACACGACAGTTCGGAAATTCGACGATCGCGAGCGTTGGAAACACTCTCCTGGGTAAAGAAGACAACTTCCGTGCGGTGTCCGGGTTTCGAACCCGGATCAGCTACTTGGGAAGCAACCATGCTGACCGACACAGCACCACCGCCTTCTGCTACGCGCTGCTTGCGCCGTGATGTGTCGCCTTCCCTCCTGGCGCCAGAGGCCGAAGGCAATCTCGCTGTAGGCGCTCAACGCCGAGTGGAAGGCGAGCACATGTGAACCCGTTTTCCTGGTGCTGCTAGGGCCATATACTGAAACTGAGCGCAGAACTAACTTTTACTGAAGAATCTGCCCTTTAATGCACATCAGGGCGAACACGAAATTTCTAATATGAAGTACTCACTGACGATCCAAAGACGTTTCAGTATGTACGCGTCGGTACCACCGGGGCAGTGCCTAAGTATTGTAAAGTGAAGGTCGACAGTTTGAGCCTCACGGGAAGTATTTCATTGGCTTCCCACGAGTGCGTGATGCACAGCGTGGCTGTTGCTAGGAAACGGCCTTATTTGCCGTTGGCCAATATCTAGTTTTCTTTGCATCAATGTGAAAATGTTCCTATTACTAAATACAGTTTTGCTAGTTACAGTTCAAACTAGAAACGACGGAAGAAAGCGGTCCAACGCGCCACATTGCTTCCCGAAAGGGAGGGTGCATTTTCTACGCCATGTCTGACATTGCGTCTTAAATTTTCTAAAACTGACATAATTCCATCCTACCGAAAAAAGAAACAGATTTCGCAGTGAGGTTCTTTGAGATATTGCTAGAGATGGAAGTCTCTGGAGCTCTTGCCTCGCACGTCAGATTGGCCGAGCGGTCTAAGGCGCCAGATTTAAGCTCTGGTTCCCGCAAGGGAGCGTGGGTTCGAACCCCACATCTGACAAAGCATTTTAAACATTCTGAAACTAACATACTCCCTTGATCTTACAGAACAAGTAAATTATGCAGGAACACGCCGCAGATTTTACTAGAGACGACAGTGACAGCCCGAGCGGTCGAAAAGAAATAGCGGAACATACTTTTCCTGCGTCGAGGTTTAGCTCTTCTCACGGACGTTTCCGTTGTTGTTGTGCTGTGGCTCTGGGTTCCAAGCGACAGCGAGAAAACCTCAACAGCAACGCATACGTGTTTAAATGAATCTTAAGGCCTTAATAAAGATAGATGAAACGGTGGTTCAGGTGCTGGAGTTCTGAAGCGGCCGTATTGCGTGGGCAGTATGCTCACTAAGTTAATGTGTCATGCTAACAACGGGAAGGCTATGGGTTACATCCCACCAAGGGATATTCCATATTGCTTCCCTAAAAGGCAGCGCGAGAGACTGCCAGGCAAATCCCAAGTGATCTGTACAAGGACTGAGATGTCCGCACGTCTGGAAACGTTCTCGCCGACTTGTGTGCCACGCTGACGACGCGGGTTCTCGTCCGATCACCGAAGTTAAGCAGCGTTTTTGCGTGCTTAGTACACGGCTCAGTGGCTAACTAGGAAGTCTGCGTGCTGTTGGAATCTTTTATTTTGCCTTTTCCCTTAGTTTTCGGTGTTGCTGCGCGGTAATGATACGGTCCAGCACGCTGACCCCTCTCTTGCCTCTCGGGACGCAAATTCGCGAACCTGCGGCCACAGTCAAATGAAAGGGTCCGTTATGCGTTTGTCGAGTTGGTCTCTCCCAGTCGTTTCTAGCGCCCTTCCTCTACATATACGACCATTTGCAAGCGTCAGCTTTCGCGTCAGCCGAGCAAAGTCGAGACAAGTCGACACATGGGGACACACGATGCTGTGAATCGCAATCCGCACTAGCCTACGCGGAGCGGGACGAGGGGCGAAGGAAAACCATTCGTAACACGACAGTTCGGAAATTCGACGATCGCGAGCGTTGGAAACACTCTCCTGGGTAAAGAAGACAACTTCCGTGCGGTGTCCGGGTTTCGAACCCGGATCAGCTACTTGGGAAGCAACCATGCTGACCGACACAGCACCACCGCCTTCTGCTACGCGCTGCTTGCGCCGTGATGTGTCGCCTTCCCTCCTGGCGCCAGAGGCCGAAGGCAATCTCGCTGTAGGCGCTCAACGCCGAGTGGAAGGCGAGCACATGTGAACCCGTTTTCCTGGTGCTGCTAGGGCCATATACTGAAACTGAGCGCAGAACTAACTTTTACTGAAGAATCTGCCCTTTAATGCACATCAGGGCGAACACGAAATTTCTAATATGAAGTACTCACTGACGATCCAAAGACGTTTCAGTATGTACGCGTCGGTACCACCGGGGCAGTGCCTAATTATTGTAAAGTGAAGGTCGACAGTTTGAGCCTCACGGGAAGTATTTCATTGGCTTCCCACGAGTGCGTGATGCACAGCGTGGCTGTTGCTAGGAAACGGCCTTATTTGCCGTTGGCCAATATCTAGTTTTCTTTGCATCAATGTGAAAATGTTCCTATTACTAAATACAGTTTTGCTAGTTACAGTTCAAACTAGAAACGACGGAAGAAAGCGGTCCAACGCGCCACATTGCTTCCCGAAAGGGAGGGTGCATTTTCTACGCCATGTCTGACATTGCGTCTTAAATTTTCTAAAACTGACATAATTCCATCCTACCGAAAAAAGAAACAGATTTCGCAGTGAGGTTCTTTGAGATATTGCTAGAGATGGAAGTCTCTGGAGCTCTTGCCTCGCACGTCAGATTGGCCGAGCGGTCTAAGGCGCCAGATTTAAGCTCTGGTTCCCGCAAGGGAGCGTGGGTTCGAACCCCACATCTGACAAAGCATTTTAAACATTCTGAAACTAACATACTCCCTTGATCTTACAGAACAAGTAAATTATGCAGGAACACGCCGCAGATTTTACTAGAGACGACAGTGACAGCCCGAGCGGTCGAAAAGAAATAGCGGAACATACTTTTCCTGCGTCGAGGTTTAGCTCTTCTCACGGACGTTTCCGTTGTTGTTGTGCTGTGGCTCTGGGTTCCAAGCGACAGCGAGAAAACCTCAACAGCAACGCATACGTGTTTAAATGAATCTTAAGGCCTTAATAAAGATAGATGAAACGGTGGTTCAGGTGCTGGAGTTCTGAAGCGGCCGTATTGCGTGGGCAGTATGCTCACTAAGTTAATGTGTCATGCTAACAACGGGAAGGCTATGGGTTACATCCCACCAAGGGATATTCCATATTGCTTCCCTAAAAGGCAGCGCGAGAGACTGCCAGGCAAATCCCAAGTGATCTGTACAAGGACTGAGATGTCCGCACGTCTGGAAACGTTCTCGCCGACTTGTGTGCCACGCTGACGACGCGGGTTCTCGTCCGATCACCGAAGTTAAGCAGCGTTTTTGCGTGCTTAGTACACGGCTCAGTGGCTAACTAGGAAGTCTGCGTGCTGTTGGAATCTTTTATTTTGCCTTTTCCCTTAGTTTTCGGTGTTGCTGCGCGGTAATGATACGGTCCAGCACGCTGACCCCTCTCTTGCCTCTCGGGACGCAAATTCGCGAACCTGCGGCCACAGTCAAATGAAAGGGTCCGTTGTGCGTTTGTCGAGTTGGTCTCTCCCAGTCGTTTCTAGCGCCCTTCCTCTACATATACGACCATTTGCAAGCGTCAGCTTTCGCGTCAGCCGAGCAAAGTCGAGACAAGTCGACACATGGGGACACACGATGCTGTGAATCGCAATCCGCACTAGCCTACGCGGAGCGGGACGAGGGGCGAAGGAAAACCATTCGTAACACGACAGTTCGGAAATTCGACGATCGCGAGCGTTGGAAACACTCTCCTGGGTAAAGAAGACAACTTCCGTGCGGTGTCCGGGTTTCGAACCCGGATCAGCTACTTGGGAAGCAACCATGCTGACCGACACAGCACCACCGCCTTCTGCTACGCGCTGCTTGCGCCGTGATGTGTCGCCTTCCCTCCTGGCGCCAGAGGCCGAAGGCAATCTCGCTGTAGGCGCTCAACGCCGAGTGGAAGGCGAGCACATGTGAACCCGTTTTCCTGGTGCTGCTAGGGCCATATACTGAAACTGAGCGCAGAACTAACTTTTACTGAAGAATCTGCCCTTTAATGCACATCAGGGCGAACACGAAATTTCTAATATGAAGTACTCACTGACGATCCAAAGACGTTTCAGTATGTACGCGTCGGTACCACCGGGGCAGTGCCTAATTATTGTAAAGTGAAGGTCGACAGTTTGAGCCTCACGGGAAGTATTTCATTGGCTTCCCACGAGTGCGTGATGCACAGCGTGGCTGTTGCTAGGAAACGGCCTTATTTGCCGTTGGCCAATATCTAGTTTTCTTTGCATCAATGTGAAAATGTTCCTATTACTAAATACAGTTTTGCTAGTTACAGTTCAAACTAGAAACGACGGAAGAAAGCGGTCCAACGCGCCACATTGCTTCCCGAAAGGGAGGGTGCATTTTCTACGCCATGTCTGACATTGCGTCTTAAATTTTCTAAAACTGACATAATTCCATCCTACCGAAAAAAGAAACAGATTTCGCAGTGAGGTTCTTTGAGATATTGCTAGAGATGGAAGTCTCTGGAGCTCTTGCCTCGCACGTCAGATTGGCCGAGCGGTCTAAGGCGCCAGATTTAAGCTCTGGTTCCCGCAAGGGAGCGTGGGTTCGAACCCCACATCTGACAAAGCATTTTAAACATTCTGAAACTAACATACTCCCTTGATCTTACAGAACAAGTAAATTATGCAGGAACACGCCGCAGATTTTACTAGAGACGACAGTGACAGCCCGAGCGGTCGAAAAGAAATAGCGGAACATACTTTTCCTGCGTCGAGGTTTAGCTCTTCTCACGGACGTTTCCGTTGTTGTTGTGCTGTGGCTCTGGGTTCCAAGCGACAGCGAGAAAACCTCAACAGCAACGCATACGTGTTTAAATGAATCTTAAGGCCTTAATAAAGATAGATGAAACGGTGGTTCAGGTGCTGGAGTTCTGAAGCGGCCGTATTGCGTGGGCAGTATGCTCACTAAGTTAATGTGTCATGCTAACAACGGGAAGGCTATGGGTTACATCCCACCAAGGGATATTCCATATTGCTTCCCTAAAAGGCAGCGCGAGAGACTGCCAGGCAAATCCCAAGTGATCTGTACAAGGACTGAGATGTCCGCACGTCTGGAAACGTTCTCGCCGACTTGTGTGCCACGCTGACGACGCGGGTTCTCGTCCGATCACCGAAGTTAAGCAGCGTTTTTGCGTGCTTAGTACACGGCTCAGTGGCTAACTAGGAAGTCTGCGTGCTGTTGGAATCTTTTATTTTGCCTTTTCCCTTAGTTTTCGGTGTTGCTGCGCGGTAATGATACGGTCCAGCACGCTGACCCCTCTCTTGCCTCTCGGGACGCAAATTCGCGAACCTGCGGCCACAGTCAAATGAAAGGGTCCGTTGTGCGTTTGTCGAGTTGGTCTCTCCCAGTCGTTTCTAGCGCCCTTCCTCTACATATACGACCATTTGCAAGCGTCAGCTTTCGCGTCAGCCGAGCAAAGTCGAGACAAGTCGACACATGGGGACACACGATGCTGTGAATCGCAATCCGCACTAGCCTACGCGGAGCGGGACGAGGGGCGAAGGAAAACCATTCGTAACACGACAGTTCGGAAATTCGACGATCGCGAGCGTTGGAAACACTCTCCTGGGTAAAGAAGACAACTTCGGTGCGGTGTCCGGGTTTCGAACCCGGATCAGCTACTTGGGAAGCAACCATGCTGACCGACACAGCACCACCGCCTTCTGCTACGCGCTGCTTGCGCCGTGATGTGTCGCCTTCCCTCCTGGCGCCAGAGGCCGAAGGCAATCTCGCTGTAGGCGCTCAACGCCGAGTGGAAGGCGAGCACATGTGAACCCGTTTTCCTGGTGCTGCTAGGGCCATATACTGAAACTGAGCGCAGAACTAACTTTTACTGAAGAATCTGCCCTTTAATGCACATCAGGGCGAACACGAAATTTCTAATATGAAGTACTCACTGACGATCCAAAGACGTTTCAGTATGTACGCGTCGGTACCACCGGGGCAGTGCCTAAGTATTGTAAAGTGAAGGTCGACAGTTTGAGCCTCACGGGAAGTATTTCATTGGCTTCCCACGAGTGCGTGATGCACAGCGTGGCTGTTGCTAGGAAACGGCCTTATTTGCCGTTGGCCAATATCTAGTTTTCTTTGCATCAATGTGAAAATGTTCCTATTACTAAATACAGTTTTGCTAGTTACAGTTCAAACTAGAAACGACGGAAGAAAGCGGTCCAACGCGCCACATTGCTTCCCGAAAGGGAGGGTGCATTTTCTACGCCATGTCTGACATTGCGTCTTAAATTTTCTAAAACTGACATAATTCCATCCTACCGAAAAAAGAAACAGATTTCGCAGTGAGGTTCTTTGAGATATTGCTAGAGATGGAAGTCTCTGGAGCTCTTGCCTCGCACGTCAGATTGGCCGAGCGGTCTAAGGCGCCAGATTTAAGCTCTGGTTCCCGCAAGGGAGCGTGGGTTCGAACCCCACATCTGACAAAGCATTTTAAACATTCTGAAACTAACATACTCCCTTGATCTTACAGAACAAGTAAATTATGCAGGAACACGCCGCAGATTTTACTAGAGACGACAGTGACAGCCCGAGCGGTCGAAAAGAAATAGCGGAACATACTTTTCCTGCGTCGAGGTTTAGCTCTTCTCACGGACGTTTCCGTTGTTGTTGTGCTGTGGCTCTGGGTTCCAAGCGACAGCGAGAAAACCTCAACAGCAACGCATACGTGTTTAAATGAATCTTAAGGCCTTAATAAAGATAGATGAAACGGTGGTTCAGGTGCTGGAGTTCTGAAGCGGCCGTATTGCGTGGGCAGTATGCTCACTAAGTTAATGTGTCATGCTAACAACGGGAAGGCTATGGGTTACATCCCACCAAGGGATATTCCATATTGCTTCCCTAAAAGGCAGCGCGAGAGACTGCCAGGCAAATCCCAAGTGATCTGTACAAGGACTGAGATGTCCGCACGTCTGGAAACGTTCTCGCCGACTTGTGTGCCACGCTGACGACGCGGGTTCTCGTCCGATCACCGAAGTTAAGCAGCGTTTTTGCGTGCTTAGTACACGGCTCAGTGGCTAACTAGGAAGTCTGCGTGCTGTTGGAATCTTTTATTTTGCCTTTTCCCTTAGTTTTCGGTGTTGCTGCGCGGTAATGATACGGTCCAGCACGCTGACCCCTCTCTTGCCTCTCGGGACGCAAATTCGCGAACCTGCGGCCACAGTCAAATGAAAGGGTCCGTTGTGCGTTTGTCGAGTTGGTCTCTCCCAGTCGTTTCTAGCGCCCTTCCTCTACATATACGACCATTTGCAAGCGTCAGCTTTCGCGTCAGCCGAGCAAAGTCGAGACAAGTCGACACATGGGGACACACGATGCTGTGAATCGCAATCCGCACTAGCCTACGCGGAGCGGGACGAGGGGCGAAGGAAAACCATTCGTAACACGACAGTTCGGAAATTCGACGATCGCGAGCGTTGGAAACACTCTCCTGGGTAAAGAAGACAACTTCCGTGCGGTGTCCGGGTTTCGAACCCGGATCAGCTACTTGGGAAGCAACCATGCTGACCGACACAGCACCACCGCCTTCTGCTACGCGCTGCTTGCGCCGTGATGTGTCGCCTTCCCTCCTGGCGCCAGAGGCCGAAGGCAATCTCGCTGTAGGCGCTCAACGCCGAGTGGAAGGCGAGCACATGTGAACCCGTTTTCCTGGTGCTGCTAGGGCCATATACTGAAACTGAGCGCAGAACTAACTTTTACTGAAGAATCTGCCCTTTAATGCACATCAGGGCGAACACGAAATTTCTAATATGAAGTACTCACTGACGATCCAAAGACGTTTCAGTATGTACGCGTCGGTACCACCGGGGCAGTGCCTAAGTATTGTAAAGTGAAGGTCGACAGTTTGAGCCTCACGGGAAGTATTTCATTGGCTTCCCACGAGTGCGTGATGCACAGCGTGGCTGTTGCTAGGAAACGGCCTTATTTGCCGTTGGCCAATATCTAGTTTTCTTTGCATCAATGTGAAAATGTTCCTATTACTAAATACAGTTTTGCTAGTTACAGTTCAAACTAGAAACGACGGAAGAAAGCGGTCCAACGCGCCACATTGCTTCCCGAAAGGAAGGGTGCATTTTCTACGCCATGTCTGACATTGCGTCTTAAATTTTCTAAAACTGACATAATTCCATCCTACCGAAAAAAGAAACAGATTTCGCAGTGAGGTTCTTTGAGATATTGCTAGAGATGGAAGTCTCTGGAGCTCTTGCCTCGCACGTCAGATTGGCCGAGCGGTCTAAGGCGCCAGATTTAAGCTCTGGTTCCCGCAAGGGAGCGTGGGTTCGAACCCCACATCTGACAAAGCATTTTAAACATTCTGAAACTAACATACTCCCTTGATCTTACAGAACAAGTAAATTATGCAGGAACACGCCGCAGATTTTACTAGAGACGACAGTGACAGCCCGAGCGGTCGAAAAGAAATAGCGGAACATACTTTTCCTGCGTCGAGGTTTAGCTCTTCTCACGGACGTTTCCGTTGTTGTTGTGCTGTGGCTCTGGGTTCCAAGCGACAGCGAGAAAACCTCAACAGCAACGCATACGTGTTTAAATGAATCTTAAGGCCTTAATAAAGATAGATGAAACGGTGGTTCAGGTGCTGGAGTTCTGAAGCGGCCGTATTGCGTGGGCAGTATGCTCACTAAGTTAATGTGTCATGCTAACAACGGGAAGGCTATGGGTTACATCCCACCAAGGGATATTCCATATTGCTTCCCTAAAAGGCAGCGCGAGAGACTGCCAGGCAAATCCCAAGTGATCTGTACAAGGACTGAGATGTCCGCACGTCTGGAAACGTTCTCGCCGACTTGTGTGCCACGCTGACGACGCGGGTTCTCGTCCGATCACCGAAGTTAAGCAGCGTTTTTGCGTGCTTAGTACACGGCTCAGTGGCTAACTAGGAAGTCTGCGTGCTGTTGGAATCTTTTATTTTGCCTTTTCCCTTAGTTTTCGGTGTTGCTGCGCGGTAATGATACGGTCCAGCACGCTGACCCCTCTCTTGCCTCTCGGGACGCAAATTCGCGAACCTGCGGCCACAGTCAAATGAAAGGGTCCGTTGTGCGTTTGTCGAGTTGGTCTCTCCCAGTCGTTTCTAGCGCCCTTCCTCTACATATACGACCATTTGCAAGCGTCAGCTTTCGCGTCAGCCGAGCAAAGTCGAGACAAGTCGACACATGGGGACACACGATGCTGTGAATCGCAATCCGCACTAGCCTACGCGGAGCGGGACGAGGGGCGAAGGAAAACCATTCGTAACACGACAGTTCGGAAATTCGACGATCGCGAGCGTTGGAAACACTCTCCTGGGTAAAGAAGACAACTTCCGTGCGGTGTCCGGGTTTCGAACCCGGATCAGCTACTTGGGAAGCAACCATGCTGACCGACACAGCACCACCGCCTTCTGCTACGCGCTGCTTGCGCCGTGATGTGTCGCCTTCCCTCCTGGCGCCAGAGGCCGAAGGCAATCTCGCTGTAGGCGCTCAACGCCGAGTGGAAGGCGAGCACATGTGAACCCGTTTTCCTGGTGCTGCTAGGGCCATATACTGAAACTGAGCGCAGAACTAACTTTTACTGAAGAATCTGCCCTTTAATGCACATCAGGGCGAACACGAAATTTCTAATATGAAGTACTCACTGACGATCCAAAGACGTTTCAGTATGTACGCGTCGGTACCACCGGGGCAGTGCCTAAGTATTGTAAAGTGAAGGTCGACAGTTTGAGCCTCACGGGAAGTATTTCATTGGCTTCCCACGAGTGCGTGATGCACAGCGTGGCTGTTGCTAGGAAACGGCCTTATTTGCCGTTGGCCAATATCTAGTTTTCTTTGCATCAATGTGAAAATGTTCCTATTACTAAATACAGTTTTGCTAGTTACAGTTCAAACTAGAAACGACGGAAGAAAGCGGTCCAACGCGCCACATTGCTTCCCGAAAGGGAGGGTGCATTTTCTACGCCATGTCTGACATTGCGTCTTAAATTTTCTAAAACTGACATAATTCCATCCTACCGAAAAAAGAAACAGATTTCGCAGTGAGGTTCTTTGAGATATTGCTAGAGATGGAAGTCTCTGGAGCTCTTGCCTCGCACGTCAGATTGGCCGAGCGGTCTAAGGCGCCAGATTTAAGCTCTGGTTCCCGCAAGGGAGCGTGGGTTCGAACCCCACATCTGACAAAGCATTTTAAACATTCTGAAACTAACATACTCCCTTGATCTTACAGAACAAGTAAATTATGCAGGAACACGCCGCAGATTTTACTAGAGACGACAGTGACAGCCCGAGCGGTCGAAAAGAAATAGCGGAACATACTTTTCCTGCGTCGAGGTTTAGCTCTTCTCACGGACGTTTCCGTTGTTGTTGTGCTGTGGCTCTGGGTTCCAAGCGACAGCGAGAAAACCTCAACAGCAACGCATACGTGTTTAAATGAATCTTAAGGCCTTAATAAAGATAGATGAAACGGTGGTTCAGGTGCTGGAGTTCTGAAGCGGCCGTATTGCGTGGGCAGTATGCTCACTAAGTTAATGTGTCATGCTAACAACGGGAAGGCTATGGGTTACATCCCACCAAGGGATATTCCATATTGCTTCCCTAAAAGGCAGCGCGAGAGACTGCCAGGCAAATCCCAAGTGATCTGTACAAGGACTGAGATGTCCGCACGTCTGGAAACGTTCTCGCCGACTTGTGTGCCACGCTGACGACGCGGGTTCTCGTCCGATCACCGAAGTTAAGCAGCGTTTTTGCGTGCTTAGTACACGGCTCAGTGGCTAACTAGGAAGTCTGCGTGCTGTTGGAATCTTTTATTTTGCCTTTTCCCTTAGTTTTCGGTGTTGCTGCGCGGTAATGATACGGTCCAGCACGCTGACCCCTCTCTTGCCTCTCGGGACGCAAATTCGCGAACCTGCGGCCACAGTCAAATGAAAGGGTCCGTTGTGCGTTTGTCGAGTTGGTCTCTCCCAGTCGTTTCTAGCGCCCTTCCTCTACATATACGACCATTTGCAAGCGTCAGCTTTCGCGTCAGCCGAGCAAAGTCGAGACAAGTCGACACATGGGGACACACGATGCTGTGAATCGCAATCCGCACTAGCCTACGCGGAGCGGGACGAGGGGCGAAGGAAAACCATTCGTAACACGACAGTTCGGAAATTCGACGATCGCGAGCGTTGGAAACACTCTCCTGGGTAAAGAAGACAACTTCGGTGCGGTGTCCGGGTTTCGAACCCGGATCAGCTACTTGGGAAGCAACCATGCTGACCGACACAGCACCACCGCCTTCTGCTACGCGCTGCTTGCGCCGTGATGTGTCGCCTTCCCTCCTGGCGCCAGAGGCCGAAGGCAATCTCGCTGTAGGCGCTCAACGCCGAGTGGAAGGCGAGCACATGTGAACCCGTTTTCCTGGTGCTGCTAGGGCCATATACTGAAACTGAGCGCAGAACTAACTTTTACTGAAGAATCTGCCCTTTAATGCACATCAGGGCGAACACGAAATTTCTAATATGAAGTACTCACTGACGATCCAAAGACGTTTCAGTATGTACGCGTCGGTACCACCGGGGCAGTGCCTAAGTATTGTAAAGTGAAGGTCGACAGTTTGAGCCTCACGGGAAGTATTTCATTGGCTTCCCACGAGTGCGTGATGCACAGCGTGGCTGTTGCTAGGAAACGGCCTTATTTGCCGTTGGCCAATATCTAGTTTTCTTTGCATCAATGTGAAAATGTTCCTATTACTAAATACAGTTTTGCTAGTTACAGTTCAAACTAGAAACGACGGAAGAAAGCGGTCCAACGCGCCACATTGCTTCCCGAAAGGGAGGGTGCATTTTCTACGCCATGTCTGACATTGCGTCTTAAATTTTCTAAAACTGACATAATTCCATCCTACCGAAAAAAGAAACAGATTTCGCAGTGAGGTTCTTTGAGATATTGCTAGAGATGGAAGTCTCTGGAGCTCTTGCCTCGCACGTCAGATTGGCCGAGCGGTCTAAGGCGCCAGATTTAAGCTCTGGTTCCCGCAAGGGAGCGTGGGTTCGAACCCCACATCTGACAAAGCATTTTAAACATTCTGAAACTAACATACTCCCTTGATCTTACAGAACAAGTAAATTATGCAGGAACACGCCGCAGATTTTACTAGAGACGACAGTGACAGCCCGAGCGGTCGAAAAGAAATAGCGGAACATACTTTTCCTGCGTCGAGGTTTAGCTCTTCTCACGGACGTTTCCGTTGTTGTTGTGCTGTGGCTCTGGGTTCCAAGCGACAGCGAGAAAACCTCAACAGCAACGCATACGTGTTTAAATGAATCTTAAGGCCTTAATAAAGATAGATGAAACGGTGGTTCAGGTGCTGGAGTTCTGAAGCGGCCGTATTGCGTGGGCAGTATGCTCACTAAGTTAATGTGTCATGCTAACAACGGGAAGGCTATGGGTTACATCCCACCAAGGGATATTCCATATTGCTTCCCTAAAAGGCAGCGCGAGAGACTGCCAGGCAAATCCCAAGTGATCTGTACAAGGACTGAGATGTCCGCACGTCTGGAAACGTTCTCGCCGACTTGTGTGCCACGCTGACGACGCGGGTTCTCGTCCGATCACCGAAGTTAAGCAGCGTTTTTGCGTGCTTAGTACACGGCTCAGTGGCTAACTAGGAAGTCTGCGTGCTGTTGGAATCTTTTATTTTGCCTTTTCCCTTAGTTTTCGGTGTTGCTGCGCGGTAATGATACGGTCCAGCACGCTGACCCCTCTCTTGCCTCTCGGGACGCAAATTCGCGAACCTGCGGCCACAGTCAAATGAAAGGGTCCGTTGTGCGTTTGTCGAGTTGGTCTCTCCCAGTCGTTTCTAGCGCCCTTCCTCTACATATACGACCATTTGCAAGCGTCAGCTTTCGCGTCAGCCGAGCAAAGTCGAGACAAGTCGACACATGGGGACACACGATGCTGTGAATCGCAATCCGCACTAGCCTACGCGGAGCGGGACGAGGGGCGAAGGAAAACCATTCGTAACACGACAGTTCGGAAATTCGACGATCGCGAGCGTTGGAAACACTCTCCTGGGTAAAGAAGACAACTTCGGTGCGGTGTCCGGGTTTCGAACCCGGATCAGCTACTTGGGAAGCAACCATGCTGACCGACACAGCACCACCGCCTTCTGCTACGCGCTGCTTGCGCCGTGATGTGTCGCCTTCCCTCCTGGCGCCAGAGGCCGAAGGCAATCTCGCTGTAGGCGCTCAACGCCGAGTGGAAGGCGAGCACATGTGAACCCGTTTTCCTGGTGCTGCTAGGGCCATATACTGAAACTGAGCGCAGAACTAACTTTTACTGAAGAATCTGCCCTTTAATGCACATCAGGGCGAACACGAAATTTCTAATATGAAGTACTCACTGACGATCCAAAGACGTTTCAGTATGTACGCGTCGGTACCACCGGGGCAGTGCCTAAGTATTGTAAAGTGAAGGTCGACAGTTTGAGCCTCACGGGAAGTATTTCATTGGCTTCCCACGAGTGCGTGATGCACAGCGTGGCTGTTGCTAGGAAACGGCCTTATTTGCCGTTGGCCAATATCTAGTTTTCTTTGCATCAATGTGAAAATGTTCCTATTACTAAATACAGTTTTGCTAGTTACAGTTCAAACTAGAAACGACGGAAGAAAGCGGTCCAACGCGCCACATTGCTTCCCGAAAGGGAGGGTGCATTTTCTACGCCATGTCTGACATTGCGTCTTAAATTTTCTAAAACTGACATAATTCCATCCTACCGAAAAAAGAAACAGATTTCGCAGTGAGGTTCTTTGAGATATTGCTAGAGATGGAAGTCTCTGGAGCTCTTGCCTCGCACGTCAGATTGGCCGAGCGGTCTAAGGCGCCAGATTTAAGCTCTGGTTCCCGCAAGGGAGCGTGGGTTCGAACCCCACATCTGACAAAGCATTTTAAACATTCTGAAACTAACATACTCCCTTGATCTTACAGAACAAGTAAATTATGCAGGAACACGCCGCAGATTTTACTAGAGACGACAGTGACAGCCCGAGCGGTCGAAAAGAAATAGCGGAACATACTTTTCCTGCGTCGAGGTTTAGCTCTTCTCACGGACGTTTCCGTTGTTGTTGTGCTGTGGCTCTGGGTTCCAAGCGACAGCGAGAAAACCTCAACAGCAACGCATACGTGTTTAAATGAATCTTAAGGCCTTAATAAAGATAGATGAAACGGTGGTTCAGGTGCTGGAGTTCTGAAGCGGCCGTATTGCGTGGGCAGTATGCTCACTAAGTTAATGTGTCATGCTAACAACGGGAAGGCTATGGGTTACATCCCACCAAGGGATATTCCATATTGCTTCCCTAAAAGGCAGCGCGAGAGACTGCCAGGCAAATCCCAAGTGATCTGTACAAGGACTGAGATGTCCGCACGTCTGGAAACGTTCTCGCCGACTTGTGTGCCACGCTGACGACGCGGGTTCTCGTCCGATCACCGAAGTTAAGCAGCGTTTTTGCGTGCTTAGTACACGGCTCAGTGGCTAACTAGGAAGTCTGCGTGCTGTTGGAATCTTTTATTTTGCCTTTTCCCTTAGTTTTCGGTGTTGCTGCGCGGTAATGATACGGTCCAGCACGCTGACCCCTCTCTTGCCTCTCGGGACGCAAATTCGCGAACCTGCGGCCACAGTCAAATGAAAGGGTCCGTTGTGCGTTTGTCGAGTTGGTCTCTCCCAGTCGTTTCTAGCGCCCTTCCTCTACATATACGACCATTTGCAAGCGTCAGCTTTCGCGTCAGCCGAGCAAAGTCGAGACAAGTCGACACATGGGGACACACGATGCTGTGAATCGCAATCCGCACTAGCCTACGCGGAGCGGGACGAGGGGCGAAGGAAAACCATTCGTAACACGACAGTTCGGAAATTCGACGATCGCGAGCGTTGGAAACACTCTCCTGGGTAAAGAAGACAACTTCGGTGCGGTGTCCGGGTTTCGAACCCGGATCAGCTACTTGGGAAGCAACCATGCTGACCGACACAGCACCACCGCCTTCTGCTACGCGCTGCTTGCGCCGTGATGTGTCGCCTTCCCTCCTGGCGCCAGAGGCCGAAGGCAATCTCGCTGTAGGCGCTCAACGCCGAGTGGAAGGCGAGCACATGTGAACCCGTTTTCCTGGTGCTGCTAGGGCCATATACTGAAACTGAGCGCAGAACTAACTTTTACTGAAGAATCTGCCCTTTAATGCACATCAGGGCGAACACGAAATTTCTAATATGAAGTACTCACTGACGATCCAAAGACGTTTCAGTATGTACGCGTCGGTACCACCGGGGCAGTGCCTAAGTATTGTAAAGTGAAGGTCGACAGTTTGAGCCTCACGGGAAGTATTTCATTGGCTTCCCACGAGTGCGTGATGCACAGCGTGGCTGTTGCTAGGAAACGGCCTTATTTGCCGTTGGCCAATATCTAGTTTTCTTTGCATCAATGTGAAAATGTTCCTATTACTAAATACAGTTTTGCTAGTTACAGTTCAAACTAGAAACGACGGAAGAAAGCGGTCCAACGCGCCACATTGCTTCCCGAAAGGGAGGGTGCATTTTCTACGCTATGTCTGACATTGCGTCTTAAATTTTCTAAAACTGACATAATTCCATCCTACCGAAAAAAGAAACAGATTTCGCAGTGAGGTTCTTTGAGATATTGCTAGAGATGGAAGTCTCTGGAGCTCTTGCCTCGCACGTCAGATTGGCCGAGCGGTCTAAGGCGCCAGATTTAAGCTCTGGTTCCCGCAAGGGAGCGTGGGTTCGAACCCCACATCTGACAAAGCATTTTAAACATTCTGAAACTAACATACTCCCTTGATCTTACAGAACAAGTAAATTATGCAGGAACACGCCGCAGATTTTACTAGAGACGACAGTGACAGCCCGAGCGGTCGAAAAGAAATAGCGGAACATACTTTTCCTGCGTCGAGGTTTAGCTCTTCTCACGGACGTTTCCGTTGTTGTTGTGCTGTGGCTCTGGGTTCCAAGCGACAGCGAGAAAACCTCAACAGCAACGCATACGTGTTTAAATGAATCTTAAGGCCTTAATAAAGATAGATGAAACGGTGGTTCAGGTGCTGGAGTTCTGAAGCGGCCGTATTGCGTGGGCAGTATGCTCACTAAGTTAATGTGTCATGCTAACAACGGGAAGGCTATGGGTTACATCCCACCAAGGGATATTCCATATTGCTTCCCTAAAAGGCAGCGCGAGAGACTGCCAGGCAAATCCCAAGTGATCTGTACAAGGACTGAGATGTCCGCACGTCTGGAAACGTTCTCGCCGACTTGTGTGCCACGCTGACGACGCGGGTTCTCGTCCGATCACCGAAGTTAAGCAGCGTTTTTGCGTGCTTAGTACACGGCTCAGTGGCTAACTAGGAAGTCTGCGTGCTGTTGGAATCTTTTATTTTGCCTTTTCCCTTAGTTTTCGGTGTTGCTGCGCGGTAATGATACGGTCCAGCACGCTGACCCCTCTCTTGCCTCTCGGGACGCAAATTCGCGAACCTGCGGCCACAGTCAAATGAAAGGGTCCGTTGTGCGTTTGTCGAGTTGGTCTCTCCCAGTCGTTTCTAGCGCCCTTCCTCTACATATACGACCATTTGCAAGCGTCAGCTTTCGCGTCAGCCGAGCAAAGTCGAGACAAGTCGACACATGGGGACACACGATGCTGTGAATCGCAATCCGCACTAGCCTACGCGGAGCGGGACGAGGGGCGAAGGAAAACCATTCGTAACACGACAGTTCGGAAATTCGACGATCGCGAGCGTTGGAAACACTCTCCTGGGTAAAGAAGACAACTTCGGTGCGGTGTCCGGGTTTCGAACCCGGATCAGCTACTTGGGAAGCAACCATGCTGACCGACACAGCACCACCGCCTTCTGCTACGCGCTGCTTGCGCCGTGATGTGTCGCCTTCCCTCCTGGCGCCAGAGGCCGAAGGCAATCTCGCTGTAGGCGCTCAACGCCGAGTGGAAGGCGAGCACATGTGAACCCGTTTTCCTGGTGCTGCTAGGGCCATATACTGAAACTGAGCGCAGAACTAACTTTTACTGAAGAATCTGCCCTTTAATGCACATCAGGGCGAACACGAAATTTCTAATATGAAGTACTCACTGACGATCCAAAGACGTTTCAGTATGTACGCGTCGGTACCACCGGGGCAGTGCCTAATTATTGTAAAGTGAAGGTCGACAGTTTGAGCCTCACGGGAAGTATTTCATTGGCTTCCCACGAGTGCGTGATGCACAGCGTGGCTGTTGCTAGGAAACGGCCTTATTTGCCGTTGGCCAATATCTAGTTTTCTTTGCATCAATGTGAAAATGTTCCTATTACTAAATACAGTTTTGCTAGTTACAGTTCAAACTAGAAACGACGGAAGAAAGCGGTCCAACGCGCCACATTGCTTCCCGAAAGGGAGGGTGCATTTTCTACGCCATGTCTGACATTGCGTCTTAAATTTTCTAAAACTGACATAATTCCATCCTACCGAAAAAAGAAACAGATTTCGCAGTGAGGTTCTTTGAGATATTGCTAGAGATGGAAGTCTCTGGAGCTCTTGCCTCGCACGTCAGATTGGCCGAGCGGTCTAAGGCGCCAGATTTAAGCTCTGGTTCCCGCAAGGGAGCGTGGGTTCGAACCCCACATCTGACAAAGCATTTTAAACATTCTGAAACTAACATACTCCCTTGATCTTACAGAACAAGTAAATTATGCAGGAACACGCCGCAGATTTTACTAGAGACGACAGTGACAGCCCGAGCGGTCGAAAAGAAATAGCGGAACATACTTTTCCTGCGTCGAGGTTTAGCTCTTCTCACGGACGTTTCCGTTGTTGTTGTGCTGTGGCTCTGGGTTCCAAGCGACAGCGAGAAAACCTCAACAGCAACGCATACGTGTTTAAATGAATCTTAAGGCCTTAATAAAGATAGATGAAACGGTGGTTCAGGTGCTGGAGTTCTGAAGCGGCCGTATTGCGTGGGCAGTATGCTCACTAAGTTAATGTGTCATGCTAACAACGGGAAGGCTATGGGTTACATCCCACCAAGGGATATTCCATATTGCTTCCCTAAAAGGCAGCGCGAGAGACTGCCAGGCAAATCCCAAGTGATCTGTACAAGGACTGAGATGTCCGCACGTCTGGAAACGTTCTCGCCGACTTGTGTGCCACGCTGACGACGCGGGTTCTCGTCCGATCACCGAAGTTAAGCAGCGTTTTTGCGTGCTTAGTACACGGCTCAGTGGCTAACTAGGAAGTCTGCGTGCTGTTGGAATCTTTTATTTTGCCTTTTCCCTTAGTTTTCGGTGTTGCTGCGCGGTAATGATACGGTCCAGCACGCTGACCCCTCTCTTGCCTCTCGGGACGCAAATTCGCGAACCTGCGGCCACAGTCAAATGAAAGGGTCCGTTGTGCGTTTGTCGAGTTGGTCTCTCCCAGTCGTTTCTAGCGCCCTTCCTCTACATATACGACCATTTGCAAGCGTCAGCTTTCGCGTCAGCCGAGCAAAGTCGAGACAAGTCGACACATGGGGACACACGATGCTGTGAATCGCAATCCGCACTAGCCTACGCGGAGCGGGACGAGGGGCGAAGGAAAACCATTCGTAACACGACAGTTCGGAAATTCGACGATCGCGAGCGTTGGAAACACTCTCCTGGGTAAAGAAGACAACTTCGGTGCGGTGTCCGGGTTTCGAACCCGGATCAGCTACTTGGGAAGCAACCATGCTGACCGACACAGCACCACCGCCTTCTGCTACGCGCTGCTTGCGCCGTGATGTGTCGCCTTCCCTCCTGGCGCCAGAGGCCGAAGGCAATCTCGCTGTAGGCGCTCAACGCCGAGTGGAAGGCGAGCACATGTGAACCCGTTTTCCTGGTGCTGCTAGGGCCATATACTGAAACTGAGCGCAGAACTAACTTTTACTGAAGAATCTGCCCTTTAATGCACATCAGGGCGAACACGAAATTTCTAATATGAAGTACTCACTGACGATCCAAAGACGTTTCAGTATGTACGCGTCGGTACCACCGGGGCAGTGCCTAAGTATTGTAAAGTGAAGGTCGACAGTTTGAGCCTCACGGGAAGTATTTCATTGGCTTCCCACGAGTGCGTGATGCACAGCGTGGCTGTTGCTAGGAAACGGCCTTATTTGCCGTTGGCCAATATCTAGTTTTCTTTGCATCAATGTGAAAATGTTCCTATTACTAAATACAGTTTTGCTAGTTACAGTTCAAACTAGAAACGACGGAAGAAAGCGGTCCAACGCGCCACATTGCTTCCCGAAAGGGAGGGTGCATTTTCTACGCCATGTCTGACATTGCGTCTTAAATTTTCTAAAACTGACATAATTCCATCCTACCGAAAAAAGAAACAGATTTCGCAGTGAGGTTCTTTGAGATATTGCTAGAGATGGAAGTCTCTGGAGCTCTTGCCTCGCACGTCAGATTGGCCGAGCGGTCTAAGGCGCCAGATTTAAGCTCTGGTTCCCGCAAGGGAGCGTGGGTTCGAACCCCACATCTGACAAAGCATTTTAAACATTCTGAAACTAACATACTCCCTTGATCTTACAGAACAAGTAAATTATGCAGGAACACGCCGCAGATTTTACTAGAGACGACAGTGACAGCCCGAGCGGTCGAAAAGAAATAGCGGAACATACTTTTCCTGCGTCGAGGTTTAGCTCTTCTCACGGACGTTTCCGTTGTTGTTGTGCTGTGGCTCTGGGTTCCAAGCGACAGCGAGAAAACCTCAACAGCAACGCATACGTGTTTAAATGAATCTTAAGGCCTTAATAAAGATAGATGAAACGGTGGTTCAGGTGCTGGAGTTCTGAAGCGGCCGTATTGCGTGGGCAGTATGCTCACTAAGTTAATGTGTCATGCTAACAACGGGAAGGCTATGGGTTACATCCCACCAAGGGATATTCCATATTGCTTCCCTAAAAGGCAGCGCGAGAGACTGCCAGGCAAATCCCAAGTGATCTGTACAAGGACTGAGATGTCCGCACGTCTGGAAACGTTCTCGCCGACTTGTGTGCCACGCTGACGACGCGGGTTCTCGTCCGATCACCGAAGTTAAGCAGCGTTTTTGCGTGCTTAGTACACGGCTCAGTGGCTAACTAGGAAGTCTGCGTGCTGTTGGAATCTTTTATTTTGCCTTTTCCCTTAGTTTTCGGTGTTGCTGCGCGGTAATGATACGGTCCAGCACGCTGACCCCTCTCTTGCCTCTCGGGACGCAAATTCGCGAACCTGCGGCCACAGTCAAATGAAAGGGTCCGTTGTGCGTTTGTCGAGTTGGTCTCTCCCAGTCGTTTCTAGCGCCCTTCCTCTACATATACGACCATTTGCAAGCGTCAGCTTTCGCGTCAGCCGAGCAAAGTCGAGACAAGTCGACACATGGGGACACACGATGCTGTGAATCGCAATCCGCACTAGCCTACGCGGAGCGGGACGAGGGGCGAAGGAAAACCATTCGTAACACGACAGTTCGGAAATTCGACGATCGCGAGCGTTGGAAACACTCTCCTGGGTAAAGAAGACAACTTCGGTGCGGTGTCCGGGTTTCGAACCCGGATCAGCTACTTGGGAAGCAACCATGCTGACCGACACAGCACCACCGCCTTCTGCTACGCGCTGCTTGCGCCGTGATGTGTCGCCTTCCCTCCTGGCGCCAGAGGCCGAAGGCAATCTCGCTGTAGGCGCTCAACGCCGAGTGGAAGGCGAGCACATGTGAACCCGTTTTCCTGGTGCTGCTAGGGCCATATACTGAAACTGAGCGCAGAACTAACTTTTACTGAAGAATCTGCCCTTTAATGCACATCAGGGCGAACACGAAATTTCTAATATGAAGTACTCACTGACGATCCAAAGACGTTTCAGTATGTACGCGTCGGTACCACCGGGGCAGTGCCTAAGTATTGTAAAGTGAAGGTCGACAGTTTGAGCCTCACGGGAAGTATTTCATTGGCTTCCCACGAGTGCGTGATGCACAGCGTGGCTGTTGCTAGGAAACGGCCTTATTTGCCGTTGGCCAATATCTAGTTTTCTTTGCATCAATGTGAAAATGTTCCTATTACTAAATACAGTTTTGCTAGTTACAGTTCAAACTAGAAACGACGGAAGAAAGCGGTCCAACGCGCCACATTGCTTCCCGAAAGGGAGGGTGCATTTTCTACGCCATGTCTGACATTGCGTCTTAAATTTTCTAAAACTGACATAATTCCATCCTACCGAAAAAAGAAACAGATTTCGCAGTGAGGTTCTTTGAGATATTGCTAGAGATGGAAGTCTCTGGAGCTCTTGCCTCGCACGTCAGATTGGCCGAGCGGTCTAAGGCGCCAGATTTAAGCTCTGGTTCCCGCAAGGGAGCGTGGGTTCGAACCCCACATCTGACAAAGCATTTTAAACATTCTGAAACTAACATACTCCCTTGATCTTACAGAACAAGTAAATTATGCAGGAACACGCCGCAGATTTTACTAGAGACGACAGTGACAGCCCGAGCGGTCGAAAAGAAATAGCGGAACATACTTTTCCTGCGTCGAGGTTTAGCTCTTCTCACGGACGTTTCCGTTGTTGTTGTGCTGTGGCTCTGGGTTCCAAGCGACAGCGAGAAAACCTCAACAGCAACGCATACGTGTTTAAATGAATCTTAAGGCCTTAATAAAGATAGATGAAACGGTGGTTCAGGTGCTGGAGTTCTGAAGCGGCCGTATTGCGTGGGCAGTATGCTCACTAAGTTAATGTGTCATGCTAACAACGGGAAGGCTATGGGTTACATCCCACCAAGGGATATTCCATATTGCTTCCCTAAAAGGCAGCGCGAGAGACTGCCAGGCAAATCCCAAGTGATCTGTACAAGGACTGAGATGTCCGCACGTCTGGAAACGTTCTCGCCGACTTGTGTGCCACGCTGACGACGCGGGTTCTCGTCCGATCACCGAAGTTAAGCAGCGTTTTTGCGTGCTTAGTACACGGCTCAGTGGCTAACTAGGAAGTCTGCGTGCTGTTGGAATCTTTTATTTTGCCTTTTCCCTTAGTTTTCGGTGTTGCTGCGCGGTAATGATACGGTCCAGCACGCTGACCCCTCTCTTGCCTCTCGGGACGCAAATTCGCGAACCTGCGGCCACAGTCAAATGAAAGGGTCCGTTGTGCGTTTGTCGAGTTGGTCTCTCCCAGTCGTTTCTAGCGCCCTTCCTCTACATATACGACCATTTGCAAGCGTCAGCTTTCGCGTCAGCCGAGCAAAGTCGAGACAAGTCGACACATGGGGACACACGATGCTGTGAATCGCAATCCGCACTAGCCTACGCGGAGCGGGACGAGGGGCGAAGGAAAACCATTCGTAACACGACAGTTCGGAAATTCGACGATCGCGAGCGTTGGAAACACTCTCCTGGGTAAAGAAGACAACTTCGGTGCGGTGTCCGGGTTTCGAACCCGGATCAGCTACTTGGGAAGCAACCATGCTGACCGACACAGCACCACCGCCTTCTGCTACGCGCTGCTTGCGCCGTGATGTGTCGCCTTCCCTCCTGGCGCCAGAGGCCGAAGGCAATCTCGCTGTAGGCGCTCAACGCCGAGTGGAAGGCGAGCACATGTGAACCCGTTTTCCTGGTGCTGCTAGGGCCATATACTGAAACTGAGCGCAGAACTAACTTTTACTGAAGAATCTGCCCTTTAATGCACATCAGGGCGAACACGAAATTTCTAATATGAAGTACTCACTGACGATCCAAAGACGTTTCAGTATGTACGCGTCGGTACCACCGGGGCAGTGCCTAAGTATTGTAAAGTGAAGGTCGACAGTTTGAGCCTCACGGGAAGTATTTCATTGGCTTCCCACGAGTGCGTGATGCACAGCGTGGCTGTTGCTAGGAAACGGCCTTATTTGCCGTTGGCCAATATCTAGTTTTCTTTGCATCAATGTGAAAATGTTCCTATTACTAAATACAGTTTTGCTAGTTACAGTTCAAACTAGAAACGACGGAAGAAAGCGGTCCAACGCGCCACATTGCTTCCCGAAAGGGAGGGTGCATTTTCTACGCCATGTCTGACATTGCGTCTTAAATTTTCTAAAACTGACATAATTCCATCCTACCGAAAAAAGAAACAGATTTCGCAGTGAGGTTCTTTGAGATATTGCTAGAGATGGAAGTCTCTGGAGCTCTTGCCTCGCACGTCAGATTGGCCGAGCGGTCTAAGGCGCCAGATTTAAGCTCTGGTTCCCGCAAGGGAGCGTGGGTTCGAACCCCACATCTGACAAAGCATTTTAAACATTCTGAAACTAACATACTCCCTTGATCTTACAGAACAAGTAAATTATGCAGGAACACGCCGCAGATTTTACTAGAGACGACAGTGACAGCCCGAGCGGTCGAAAAGAAATAGCGGAACATACTTTTCCTGCGTCGAGGTTTAGCTCTTCTCACGGACGTTTCCGTTGTTGTTGTGCTGTGGCTCTGGGTTCCAAGCGACAGCGAGAAAACCTCAACAGCAACGCATACGTGTTTAAATGAATCTTAAGGCCTTAATAAAGATAGATGAAACGGTGGTTCAGGTGCTGGAGTTCTGAAGCGGCCGTATTGCGTGGGCAGTATGCTCACTAAGTTAATGTGTCATGCTAACAACGGGAAGGCTATGGGTTACATCCCACCAAGGGATATTCCATATTGCTTCCCTAAAAGGCAGCGCGAGAGACTGCCAGGCAAATCCCAAGTGATCTGTACAAGGACTGAGATGTCCGCACGTCTGGAAACGTTCTCGCCGACTTGTGTGCCACGCTGACGACGCGGGTTCTCGTCCGATCACCGAAGTTAAGCAGCGTTTTTGCGTGCTTAGTACACGGCTCAGTGGCTAACTAGGAAGTCTGCGTGCTGTTGGAATCTTTTATTTTGCCTTTTCCCTTAGTTTTCGGTGTTGCTGCGCGGTAATGATACGGTCCAGCACGCTGACCCCTCTCTTGCCTCTCGGGACGCAAATTCGCGAACCTGCGGCCACAGTCAAATGAAAGGGTCCGTTGTGCGTTTGTCGAGTTGGTCTCTCCCAGTCGTTTCTAGCGCCCTTCCTCTACATATACGACCATTTGCAAGCGTCAGCTTTCGCGTCAGCCGAGCAAAGTCGAGACAAGTCGACACATGGGGACACACGATGCTGTGAATCGCAATCCGCACTAGCCTACGCGGAGCGGGACGAGGGGCGAAGGAAAACCATTCGTAACACGACAGTTCGGAAATTCGACGATCGCGAGCGTTGGAAACACTCTCCTGGGTAAAGAAGACAACTTCGGTGCGGTGTCCGGGTTTCGAACCCGGATCAGCTACTTGGGAAGCAACCATGCTGACCGACACAGCACCACCGCCTTCTGCTACGCGCTGCTTGCGCCGTGATGTGTCGCCTTCCCTCCTGGCGCCAGAGGCCGAAGGCAATCTCGCTGTAGGCGCTCAACGCCGAGTGGAAGGCGAGCACATGTGAACCCGTTTTCCTGGTGCTGCTAGGGCCATATACTGAAACTGAGCGCAGAACTAACTTTTACTGAAGAATCTGCCCTTTAATGCACATCAGGGCGAACACGAAATTTCTAATATGAAGTACTCACTGACGATCCAAAGACGTTTCAGTATGTACGCGTCGGTACCACCGGGGCAGTGCCTAAGTATTGTAAAGTGAAGGTCGACAGTTTGAGCCTCACGGGAAGTATTTCATTGGCTTCCCACGAGTGCGTGATGCACAGCGTGGCTGTTGCTAGGAAACGGCCTTATTTGCCGTTGGCCAATATCTAGTTTTCTTTGCATCAATGTGAAAATGTTCCTATTACTAAATACAGTTTTGCTAGTTACAGTTCAAACTAGAAACGACGGAAGAAAGCGGTCCAACGCGCCACATTGCTTCCCGAAAGGGAGGGTGCATTTTCTACGCCATGTCTGACATTGCGTCTTAAATTTTCTAAAACTGACATAATTCCATCCTACCGAAAAAAGAAACAGATTTCGCAGTGAGGTTCTTTGAGATATTGCTAGAGATGGAAGTCTCTGGAGCTCTTGCCTCGCACGTCAGATTGGCCGAGCGGTCTAAGGCGCCAGATTTAAGCTCTGGTTCCCGCAAGGGAGCGTGGGTTCGAACCCCACATCTGACAAAGCATTTTAAACATTCTGAAACTAACATACTCCCTTGATCTTACAGAACAAGTAAATTATGCAGGAACACGCCGCAGATTTTACTAGAGACGACAGTGACAGCCCGAGCGGTCGAAAAGAAATAGCGGAACATACTTTTCCTGCGTCGAGGTTTAGCTCTTCTCACGGACGTTTCCGTTGTTGTTGTGCTGTGGCTCTGGGTTCCAAGCGACAGCGAGAAAACCTCAACAGCAACGCATACGTGTTTAAATGAATCTTAAGGCCTTAATAAAGATAGATGAAACGGTGGTTCAGGTGCTGGAGTTCTGAAGCGGCCGTATTGCGTGGGCAGTATGCTCACTAAGTTAATGTGTCATGCTAACAACGGGAAGGCTATGGGTTACATCCCACCAAGGGATATTCCATATTGCTTCCCTAAAAGGCAGCGCGAGAGACTGCCAGGCAAATCCCAAGTGATCTGTACAAGGACTGAGATGTCCGCACGTCTGGAAACGTTCTCGCCGACTTGTGTGCCACGCTGACGACGCGGGTTCTCGTCCGATCACCGAAGTTAAGCAGCGTTTTTGCGTGCTTAGTACACGGCTCAGTGGCTAACTAGGAAGTCTGCGTGCTGTTGGAATCTTTTATTTTGCCTTTTCCCTTAGTTTTCGGTGTTGCTGCGCGGTAATGATACGGTCCAGCACGCTGACCCCTCTCTTGCCTCTCGGGACGCAAATTCGCGAACCTGCGGCCACAGTCAAATGAAAGGGTCCGTTGTGCGTTTGTCGAGTTGGTCTCTCCCAGTCGTTTCTAGCGCCCTTCCTCTACATATACGACCATTTGCAAGCGTCAGCTTTCGCGTCAGCCGAGCAAAGTCGAGACAAGTCGACACATGGGGACACACGATGCTGTGAATCGCAATCCGCACTAGCCTACGCGGAGCGGGACGAGGGGCGAAGGAAAACCATTCGTAACACGACAGTTCGGAAATTCGACGATCGCGAGCGTTGGAAACACTCTCCTGGGTAAAGAAGACAACTTCGGTGCGGTGTCCGGGTTTCGAACCCGGATCAGCTACTTGGGAAGCAACCATGCTGACCGACACAGCACCACCGCCTTCTGCTACGCGCTGCTTGCGCCGTGATGTGTCGCCTTCCCTCCTGGCGCCAGAGGCCGAAGGCAATCTCGCTGTAGGCGCTCAACGCCGAGTGGAAGGCGAGCACATGTGAACCCGTTTTCCTGGTGCTGCTAGGGCCATATACTGAAACTGAGCGCAGAACTAACTTTTACTGAAGAATCTGCCCTTTAATGCACATCAGGGCGAACACGAAATTTCTAATATGAAGTACTCACTGACGATCCAAAGACGTTTCAGTATGTACGCGTCGGTACCACCGGGGCAGTGCCTAAGTATTGTAAAGTGAAGGTCGACAGTTTGAGCCTCACGGGAAGTATTTCATTGGCTTCCCACGAGTGCGTGATGCACAGCGTGGCTGTTGCTAGGAAACGGCCTTATTTGCCGTTGGCCAATATCTAGTTTTCTTTGCATCAATGTGAAAATGTTCCTATTACTAAATACAGTTTTGCTAGTTACAGTTCAAACTAGAAACGACGGAAGAAAGCGGTCCAACGCGCCACATTGCTTCCCGAAAGGGAGGGTGCATTTTCTACGCCATGTCTGACATTGCGTCTTAAATTTTCTAAAACTGACATAATTCCATCCTACCGAAAAAAGAAACAGATTTCGCAGTGAGGTTCTTTGAGATATTGCTAGAGATGGAAGTCTCTGGAGCTCTTGCCTCGCACGTCAGATTGGCCGAGCGGTCTAAGGCGCCAGATTTAAGCTCTGGTTCCCGCAAGGGAGCGTGGGTTCGAACCCCACATCTGACAAAGCATTTTAAACATTCTGAAACTAACATACTCCCTTGATCTTACAGAACAAGTAAATTATGCAGGAACACGCCGCAGATTTTACTAGAGACGACAGTGACAGCCCGAGCGGTCGAAAAGAAATAGCGGAACATACTTTTCCTGCGTCGAGGTTTAGCTCTTCTCACGGACGTTTCCGTTGTTGTTGTGCTGTGGCTCTGGGTTCCAAGCGACAGCGAGAAAACCTCAACAGCAACGCATACGTGTTTAAATGAATCTTAAGGCCTTAATAAAGATAGATGAAACGGTGGTTCAGGTGCTGGAGTTCTGAAGCGGCCGTATTGCGTGGGCAGTATGCTCACTAAGTTAATGTGTCATGCTAACAACGGGAAGGCTATGGGTTACATCCCACCAAGGGATATTCCATATTGCTTCCCTAAAAGGCAGCGCGAGAGACTGCCAGGCAAATCCCAAGTGATCTGTACAAGGACTGAGATGTCCGCACGTCTGGAAACGTTCTCGCCGACTTGTGTGCCACGCTGACGACGCGGGTTCTCGTCCGATCACCGAAGTTAAGCAGCGTTTTTGCGTGCTTAGTACACGGCTCAGTGGCTAACTAGGAAGTCTGCGTGCTGTTGGAATCTTTTATTTTGCCTTTTCCCTTAGTTTTCGGTGTTGCTGCGCGGTAATGATACGGTCCAGCACGCTGACCCCTCTCTTGCCTCTCGGGACGCAAATTCGCGAACCTGCGGCCACAGTCAAATGAAAGGGTCCGTTGTGCGTTTGTCGAGTTGGTCTCTCCCAGTCGTTTCTAGCGCCCTTCCTCTACATATACGACCATTTGCAAGCGTCAGCTTTCGCGTCAGCCGAGCAAAGTCGAGACAAGTCGACACATGGGGACACACGATGCTGTGAATCGCAATCCGCACTAGCCTACGCGGAGCGGGACGAGGGGCGAAGGAAAACCATTCGTAACACGACAGTTCGGAAATTCGACGATCGCGAGCGTTGGAAACACTCTCCTGGGTAAAGAAGACAACTTCCGTGCGGTGTCCGGGTTTCGAACCCGGATCAGCTACTTGGGAAGCAACCATGCTGACCGACACAGCACCACCGCCTTCTGCTACGCGCTGCTTGCGCCGTGATGTGTCGCCTTCCCTCCTGGCGCCAGAGGCCGAAGGCAATCTCGCTGTAGGCGCTCAACGCCGAGTGGAAGGCGAGCACATGTGAACCCGTTTTCCTGGTGCTGCTAGGGCCATATACTGAAACTGAGCGCAGAACTAACTTTTACTGAAGAATCTGCCCTTTAATGCACATCAGGGCGAACACGAAATTTCTAATATGAAGTACTCACTGACGATCCAAAGACGTTTCAGTATGTACGCGTCGGTACCACCGGGGCAGTGCCTAATTATTGTAAAGTGAAGGTCGACAGTTTGAGCCTCACGGGAAGTATTTCATTGGCTTCCCACGAGTGCGTGATGCACAGCGTGGCTGTTGCTAGGAAACGGCCTTATTTGCCGTTGGCCAATATCTAGTTTTCTTTGCATCAATGTGAAAATGTTCCTATTACTAAATACAGTTTTGCTAGTTACAGTTCAAACTAGAAACGACGGAAGAAAGCGGTCCAACGCGCCACATTGCTTCCCGAAAGGGAGGGTGCATTTTCTACGCCATGTCTGACATTGCGTCTTAAATTTTCTAAAACTGACATAATTCCATCCTACCGAAAAAAGAAACAGATTTCGCAGTGAGGTTCTTTGAGATATTGCTAGAGATGGAAGTCTCTGGAGCTCTTGCCTCGCACGTCAGATTGGCCGAGCGGTCTAAGGCGCCAGATTTAAGCTCTGGTTCCCGCAAGGGAGCGTGGGTTCGAACCCCACATCTGACAAAGCATTTTAAACATTCTGAAACTAACATACTCCCTTGATCTTACAGAACAAGTAAATTATGCAGGAACACGCCGCAGATTTTACTAGAGACGACAGTGACAGCCCGAGCGGTCGAAAAGAAATAGCGGAACATACTTTTCCTGCGTCGAGGTTTAGCTCTTCTCACGGACGTTTCCGTTGTTGTTGTGCTGTGGCTCTGGGTTCCAAGCGACAGCGAGAAAACCTCAACAGCAACGCATACGTGTTTAAATGAATCTTAAGGCCTTAATAAAGATAGATGAAACGGTGGTTCAGGTGCTGGAGTTCTGAAGCGGCCGTATTGCGTGGGCAGTATGCTCACTAAGTTAATGTGTCATGCTAACAACGGGAAGGCTATGGGTTACATCCCACCAAGGGATATTCCATATTGCTTCCCTAAAAGGCAGCGCGAGAGACTGCCAGGCAAATCCCAAGTGATCTGTACAAGGACTGAGATGTCCGCACGTCTGGAAACGTTCTCGCCGACTTGTGTGCCACGCTGACGACGCGGGTTCTCGTCCGATCACCGAAGTTAAGCAGCGTTTTTGCGTGCTTAGTACACGGCTCAGTGGCTAACTAGGAAGTCTGCGTGCTGTTGGAATCTTTTATTTTGCCTTTTCCCTTAGTTTTCGGTGTTGCTGCGCGGTAATGATACGGTCCAGCACGCTGACCCCTCTCTTGCCTCTCGGGACGCAAATTCGCGAACCTGCGGCCACAGTCAAATGAAAGGGTCCGTTGTGCGTTTGTCGAGTTGGTCTCTCCCAGTCGTTTCTAGCGCCCTTCCTCTACATATACGACCATTTGCAAGCGTCAGCTTTCGCGTCAGCCGAGCAAAGTCGAGACAAGTCGACACATGGGGACACACGATGCTGTGAATCGCAATCCGCACTAGCCTACGCGGAGCGGGACGAGGGGCGAAGGAAAACCATTCGTAACACGACAGTTCGGAAATTCGACGATCGCGAGCGTTGGAAACACTCTCCTGGGTAAAGAAGACAACTTCCGTGCGGTGTCCGGGTTTCGAACCCGGATCAGCTACTTGGGAAGCAACCATGCTGACCGACACAGCACCACCGCCTTCTGCTACGCGCTGCTTGCGCCGTGATGTGTCGCCTTCCCTCCTGGCGCCAGAGGCCGAAGGCAATCTCGCTGTAGGCGCTCAACGCCGAGTGGAAGGCGAGCACATGTGAACCCGTTTTCCTGGTGCTGCTAGGGCCATATACTGAAACTGAGCGCAGAACTAACTTTTACTGAAGAATCTGCCCTTTAATGCACATCAGGGCGAACACGAAATTTCTAATATGAAGTACTCACTGACGATCCAAAGACGTTTCAGTATGTACGCGTCGGTACCACCGGGGCAGTGCCTAATTATTGTAAAGTGAAGGTCGACAGTTTGAGCCTCACGGGAAGTATTTCATTGGCTTCCCACGAGTGCGTGATGCACAGCGTGGCTGTTGCTAGGAAACGGCCTTATTTGCCGTTGGCCAATATCTAGTTTTCTTTGCATCAATGTGAAAATGTTCCTATTACTAAATACAGTTTTGCTAGTTACAGTTCAAACTAGAAACGACGGAAGAAAGCGGTCCAACGCGCCACATTGCTTCCCGAAAGGGAGGGTGCATTTTCTACGCCATGTCTGACATTGCGTCTTAAATTTTCTAAAACTGACATAATTCCATCCTACCGAAAAAAGAAACAGATTTCGCAGTGAGGTTCTTTGAGATATTGCTAGAGATGGAAGTCTCTGGAGCTCTTGCCTCGCACGTCAGATTGGCCGAGCGGTCTAAGGCGCCAGATTTAAGCTCTGGTTCCCGCAAGGGAGCGTGGGTTCGAACCCCACATCTGACAAAGCATTTTAAACATTCTGAAACTAACATACTCCCTTGATCTTACAGAACAAGTAAATTATGCAGGAACACGCCGCAGATTTTACTAGAGACGACAGTGACAGCCCGAGCGGTCGAAAAGAAATAGCGGAACATACTTTTCCTGCGTCGAGGTTTAGCTCTTCTCACGGACGTTTCCGTTGTTGTTGTGCTGTGGCTCTGGGTTCCAAGCGACAGCGAGAAAACCTCAACAGCAACGCATACGTGTTTAAATGAATCTTAAGGCCTTAATAAAGATAGATGAAACGGTGGTTCAGGTGCTGGAGTTCTGAAGCGGCCGTATTGCGTGGGCAGTATGCTCACTAAGTTAATGTGTCATGCTAACAACGGGAAGGCTATGGGTTACATCCCACCAAGGGATATTCCATATTGCTTCCCTAAAAGGCAGCGCGAGAGACTGCCAGGCAAATCCCAAGTGATCTGTACAAGGACTGAGATGTCCGCACGTCTGGAAACGTTCTCGCCGACTTGTGTGCCACGCTGACGACGCGGGTTCTCGTCCGATCACCGAAGTTAAGCAGCGTTTTTGCGTGCTTAGTACACGGCTCAGTGGCTAACTAGGAAGTCTGCGTGCTGTTGGAATCTTTTATTTTGCCTTTTCCCTTAGTTTTCGGTGTTGCTGCGCGGTAATGATACGGTCCAGCACGCTGACCCCTCTCTTGCCTCTCGGGACGCAAATTCGCGAACCTGCGGCCACAGTCAAATGAAAGGGTCCGTTGTGCGTTTGTCGAGTTGGTCTCTCCCAGTCGTTTCTAGCGCCCTTCCTCTACATATACGACCATTTGCAAGCGTCAGCTTTCGCGTCAGCCGAGCAAAGTCGAGACAAGTCGACACATGGGGACACACGATGCTGTGAATCGCAATCCGCACTAGCCTACGCGGAGCGGGACGAGGGGCGAAGGAAAACCATTCGTAACACGACAGTTCGGAAATTCGACGATCGCGAGCGTTGGAAACACTCTCCTGGGTAAAGAAGACAACTTCGGTGCGGTGTCCGGGTTTCGAACCCGGATCAGCTACTTGGGAAGCAACCATGCTGACCGACACAGCACCACCGCCTTCTGCTACGCGCTGCTTGCGCCGTGATGTGTCGCCTTCCCTCCTGGCGCCAGAGGCCGAAGGCAATCTCGCTGTAGGCGCTCAACGCCGAGTGGAAGGCGAGCACATGTGAACCCGTTTTCCTGGTGCTGCTAGGGCCATATACTGAAACTGAGCGCAGAACTAACTTTTACTGAAGAATCTGCCCTTTAATGCACATCAGGGCGAACACGAAATTTCTAATATGAAGTACTCACTGACGATCCAAAGACGTTTCAGTATGTACGCGTCGGTACCACCGGGGCAGTGCCTAAGTATTGTAAAGTGAAGGTCGACAGTTTGAGCCTCACGGGAAGTATTTCATTGGCTTCCCACGAGTGCGTGATGCACAGCGTGGCTGTTGCTAGGAAACGGCCTTATTTGCCGTTGGCCAATATCTAGTTTTCTTTGCATCAATGTGAAAATGTTCCTATTACTAAATACAGTTTTGCTAGTTACAGTTCAAACTAGAAACGACGGAAGAAAGCGGTCCAACGCGCCACATTGCTTCCCGAAAGGGAGGGTGCATTTTCTACGCCATGTCTGACATTGCGTCTTAAATTTTCTAAAACTGACATAATTCCATCCTACCGAAAAAAGAAACAGATTTCGCAGTGAGGTTCTTTGAGATATTGCTAGAGATGGAAGTCTCTGGAGCTCTTGCCTCGCACGTCAGATTGGCCGAGCGGTCTAAGGCGCCAGATTTAAGCTCTGGTTCCCGCAAGGGAGCGTGGGTTCGAACCCCACATCTGACAAAGCATTTTAAACATTCTGAAACTAACATACTCCCTTGATCTTACAGAACAAGTAAATTATGCAGGAACACGCCGCAGATTTTACTAGAGACGACAGTGACAGCCCGAGCGGTCGAAAAGAAATAGCGGAACATACTTTTCCTGCGTCGAGGTTTAGCTCTTCTCACGGACGTTTCCGTTGTTGTTGTGCTGTGGCTCTGGGTTCCAAGCGACAGCGAGAAAACCTCAACAGCAACGCATACGTGTTTAAATGAATCTTAAGGCCTTAATAAAGATAGATGAAACGGTGGTTTAGGTGCTGGAGTTCTGAAGCGGCCGTATTGCGTGGGCAGTATGCTCACTAAGTTAATGTGTCATGCTAACAACGGGAAGGCTATGGGTTACATCCCACCAAGGGATATTCCATATTGCTTCCCTAAAAGGCAGCGCGAGAGACTGCCAGGCAAATCCCAAGTGATCTGTACAAGGACTGAGATGTCCGCACGTCTGGAAACGTTCTCGCCGACTTGTGTGCCACGCTGACGACGCGGGTTCTCGTCCGATCACCGAAGTTAAGCAGCGTTTTTGCGTGCTTAGTACACGGCTCAGTGGCTAACTAGGAAGTCTGCGTGCTGTTGGAATCTTTTATTTTGCCTTTTCCCTTAGTTTTCGGTGTTGCTGCGCGGTAATGATACGGTCCAGCACGCTGACCCCTCTCTTGCCTCTCGGGACGCAAATTCGCGAACCTGCGGCCACAGTCAAATGAAAGGGTCCGTTGTGCGTTTGTCGAGTTGGTCTCTCCCAGTCGTTTCTAGCGCCCTTCCTCTACATATACGACCATTTGCAAGCGTCAGCTTTCGCGTCAGCCGAGCAAAGTCGAGACAAGTCGACACATGGGGACACACGATGCTGTGAATCGCAATCCGCACTAGCCTACGCGGAGCGGGACGAGGGGCGAAGGAAAACCATTCGTAACACGACAGTTCGGAAATTCGACGATCGCGAGCGTTGGAAACACTCTCCTGGGTAAAGAAGACAACTTCCGTGCGGTGTCCGGGTTTCGAACCCGGATCAGCTACTTGGGAAGCAACCATGCTGACCGACACAGCACCACCGCCTTCTGCTACGCGCTGCTTGCGCCGTGATGTGTCGCCTTCCCTCCTGGCGCCAGAGGCCGAAGGCAATCTCGCTGTAGGCGCTCAACGCCGAGTGGAAGGCGAGCACATGTGAACCCGTTTTCCTGGTGCTGCTAGGGCCATATACTGAAACTGAGCGCAGAACTAACTTTTACTGAAGAATCTGCCCTTTAATGCACATCAGGGCGAACACGAAATTTCTAATATGAAGTACTCACTGACGATCCAAAGACGTTTCAGTATGTACGCGTCGGTACCACCGGGGCAGTGCCTAATTATTGTAAAGTGAAGGTCGACAGTTTGAGCCTCACGGGAAGTATTTCATTGGCTTCCCACGAGTGCGTGATGCACAGCGTGGCTGTTGCTAGGAAACGGCCTTATTTGCCGTTGGCCAATATCTAGTTTTCTTTGCATCAATGTGAAAATGTTCCTATTACTAAATACAGTTTTGCTAGTTACAGTTCAAACTAGAAACGACGGAAGAAAGCGGTCCAACGCGCCACATTGCTTCCCGAAAGGGAGGGTGCATTTTCTACGCCATGTCTGACATTGCGTCTTAAATTTTCTAAAACTGACATAATTCCATCCTACCGAAAAAAGAAACAGATTTCGCAGTGAGGTTCTTTGAGATATTGCTAGAGATGGAAGTCTCTGGAGCTCTTGCCTCGCACGTCAGATTGGCCGAGCGGTCTAAGGCGCCAGATTTAAGCTCTGGTTCCCGCAAGGGAGCGTGGGTTCGAACCCCACATCTGACAAAGCATTTTAAACATTCTGAAACTAACATACTCCCTTGATCTTACAGAACAAGTAAATTATGCAGGAACACGCCGCAGATTTTACTAGAGACGACAGTGACAGCCCGAGCGGTCGAAAAGAAATAGCGGAACATACTTTTCCTGCGTCGAGGTTTAGCTCTTCTCACGGACGTTTCCGTTGTTGTTGTGCTGTGGCTCTGGGTTCCAAGCGACAGCGAGAAAACCTCAACAGCAACGCATACGTGTTTAAATGAATCTTAAGGCCTTAATAAAGATAGATGAAACGGTGGTTCAGGTGCTGGAGTTCTGAAGCGGCCGTATTGCGTGGGCAGTATGCTCACTAAGTTAATGTGTCATGCTAACAACGGGAAGGCTATGGGTTACATCCCACCAAGGGATATTCCATATTGCTTCCCTAAAAGGCAGCGCGAGAGACTGCCAGGCAAATCCCAAGTGATCTGTACAAGGACTGAGATGTCCGCACGTCTGGAAACGTTCTCGCCGACTTGTGTGCCACGCTGACGACGCGGGTTCTCGTCCGATCACCGAAGTTAAGCAGCGTTTTTGCGTGCTTAGTACACGGCTCAGTGGCTAACTAGGAAGTCTGCGTGCTGTTGGAATCTTTTATTTTGCCTTTTCCCTTAGTTTTCGGTGTTGCTGCGCGGTAATGATACGGTCCAGCACGCTGACCCCTCTCTTGCCTCTCGGGACGCAAATTCGCGAACCTGCGGCCACAGTCAAATGAAAGGGTCCGTTGTGCGTTTGTCGAGTTGGTCTCTCCCAGTCGTTTCTAGCGCCCTTCCTCTACATATACGACCATTTGCAAGCGTCAGCTTTCGCGTCAGCCGAGCAAAGTCGAGACAAGTCGACACATGGGGACACACGATGCTGTGAATCGCAATCCGCACTAGCCTACGCGGAGCGGGACGAGGGGCGAAGGAAAACCATTCGTAACACGACAGTTCGGAAATTCGACGATCGCGAGCGTTGGAAACACTCTCCTGGGTAAAGAAGACAACTTCCGTGCGGTGTCCGGGTTTCGAACCCGGATCAGCTACTTGGGAAGCAACCATGCTGACCGACACAGCACCACCGCCTTCTGCTACGCGCTGCTTGCGCCGTGATGTGTCGCCTTCCCTCCTGGCGCCAGAGGCCGAAGGCAATCTCGCTGTAGGCGCTCAACGCCGAGTGGAAGGCGAGCACATGTGAACCCGTTTTCCTGGTGCTGCTAGGGCCATATACTGAAACTGAGCGCAGAACTAACTTTTACTGAAGAATCTGCCCTTTAATGCACATCAGGGCGAACACGAAATTTCTAATATGAAGTACTCACTGACGATCCAAAGACGTTTCAGTATGTACGCGTCGGTACCACCGGGGCAGTGCCTAATTATTGTAAAGTGAAGGTCGACAGTTTGAGCCTCACGGGAAGTATTTCATTGGCTTCCCACGAGTGCGTGATGCACAGCGTGGCTGTTGCTAGGAAACGGCCTTATTTGCCGTTGGCCAATATCTAGTTTTCTTTGCATCAATGTGAAAATGTTCCTATTACTAAATACAGTTTTGCTAGTTACAGTTCAAACTAGAAACGACGGAAGAAAGCGGTCCAACGCGCCACATTGCTTCCCGAAAGGGAGGGTGCATTTTCTACGCCATGTCTGACATTGCGTCTTAAATTTTCTAAAACTGACATAATTCCATCCTACCGAAAAAAGAAACAGATTTCGCAGTGAGGTTCTTTGAGATATTGCTAGAGATGGAAGTCTCTGGAGCTCTTGCCTCGCACGTCAGATTGGCCGAGCGGTCTAAGGCGCCAGATTTAAGCTCTGGTTCCCGCAAGGGAGCGTGGGTTCGAACCCCACATCTGACAAAGCATTTTAAACATTCTGAAACTAACATACTCCCTTGATCTTACAGAACAAGTAAATTATGCAGGAACACGCCGCAGATTTTACTAGAGACGACAGTGACAGCCCGAGCGGTCGAAAAGAAATAGCGGAACATACTTTTCCTGCGTCGAGGTTTAGCTCTTCTCACGGACGTTTCCGTTGTTGTTGTGCTGTGGCTCTGGGTTCCAAGCGACAGCGAGAAAACCTCAACAGCAACGCATACGTGTTTAAATGAATCTTAAGGCCTTAATAAAGATAGATGAAACGGTGGTTCAGGTGCTGGAGTTCTGAAGCGGCCGTATTGCGTGGGCAGTATGCTCACTAAGTTAATGTGTCATGCTAACAACGGGAAGGCTATGGGTTACATCCCACCAAGGGATATTCCATATTGCTTCCCTAAAAGGCAGCGCGAGAGACTGCCAGGCAAATCCCAAGTGATCTGTACAAGGACTGAGATGTCCGCACGTCTGGAAACGTTCTCGCCGACTTGTGTGCCACGCTGACGACGCGGGTTCTCGTCCGATCACCGAAGTTAAGCAGCGTTTTTGCGTGCTTAGTACACGGCTCAGTGGCTAACTAGGAAGTCTGCGTGCTGTTGGAATCTTTTATTTTGCCTTTTCCCTTAGTTTTCGGTGTTGCTGCGCGGTAATGATACGGTCCAGCACGCTGACCCCTCTCTTGCCTCTCGGGACGCAAATTCGCGAACCTGCGGCCACAGTCAAATGAAAGGGTCCGTTGTGCGTTTGTCGAGTTGGTCTCTCCCAGTCGTTTCTAGCGCCCTTCCTCTACATATACGACCATTTGCAAGCGTCAGCTTTCGCGTCAGCCGAGCAAAGTCGAGACAAGTCGACACATGGGGACACACGATGCTGTGAATCGCAATCCGCACTAGCCTACGCGGAGCGGGACGAGGGGCGAAGGAAAACCATTCGTAACACGACAGTTCGGAAATTCGACGATCGCGAGCGTTGGAAACACTCTCCTGGGTAAAGAAGACAACTTCGGTGCGGTGTCCGGGTTTCGAACCCGGATCAGCTACTTGGGAAGCAACCATGCTGACCGACACAGCACCACCGCCTTCTGCTACGCGCTGCTTGCGCCGTGATGTGTCGCCTTCCCTCCTGGCGCCAGAGGCCGAAGGCAATCTCGCTGTAGGCGCTCAACGCCGAGTGGAAGGCGAGCACATGTGAACCCGTTTTCCTGGTGCTGCTAGGGCCATATACTGAAACTGAGCGCAGAACTAACTTTTACTGAAGAATCTGCCCTTTAATGCACATCAGGGCGAACACGAAATTTCTAATATGAAGTACTCACTGACGATCCAAAGACGTTTCAGTATGTACGCGTCGGTACCACCGGGGCAGTGCCTAAGTATTGTAAAGTGAAGGTCGACAGTTTGAGCCTCACGGGAAGTATTTCATTGGCTTCCCACGAGTGCGTGATGCACAGCGTGGCTGTTGCTAGGAAACGGCCTTATTTGCCGTTGGCCAATATCTAGTTTTCTTTGCATCAATGTGAAAATGTTCCTATTACTAAATACAGTTTTGCTAGTTACAGTTCAAACTAGAAACGACGGAAGAAAGCGGTCCAACGCGCCACATTGCTTCCCGAAAGGGAGGGTGCATTTTCTACGCCATGTCTGACATTGCGTCTTAAATTTTCTAAAACTGACATAATTCCATCCTACCGAAAAAAGAAACAGATTTCGCAGTGAGGTTCTTTGAGATATTGCTAGAGATGGAAGTCTCTGGAGCTCTTGCCTCGCACGTCAGATTGGCCGAGCGGTCTAAGGCGCCAGATTTAAGCTCTGGTTCCCGCAAGGGAGCGTGGGTTCGAACCCCACATCTGACAAAGCATTTTAAACATTCTGAAACTAACATACTCCCTTGATCTTACAGAACAAGTAAATTATGCAGGAACACGCCGCAGATTTTACTAGAGACGACAGTGACAGCCCGAGCGGTCGAAAAGAAATAGCGGAACATACTTTTCCTGCGTCGAGGTTTAGCTCTTCTCACGGACGTTTCCGTTGTTGTTGTGCTGTGGCTCTGGGTTCCAAGCGACAGCGAGAAAACCTCAACAGCAACGCATACGTGTTTAAATGAATCTTAAGGCCTTAATAAAGATAGATGAAACGGTGGTTCAGGTGCTGGAGTTCTGAAGCGGCCGTATTGCGTGGGCAGTATGCTCACTAAGTTAATGTGTCATGCTAACAACGGGAAGGCTATGGGTTACATCCCACCAAGGGATATTCCATATTGCTTCCCTAAAAGGCAGCGCGAGAGACTGCCAGGCAAATCCCAAGTGATCTGTACAAGGACTGAGATGTCCGCACGTCTGGAAACGTTCTCGCCGACTTGTGTGCCACGCTGACGACGCGGGTTCTCGTCCGATCACCGAAGTTAAGCAGCGTTTTTGCGTGCTTAGTACACGGCTCAGTGGCTAACTAGGAAGTCTGCGTGCTGTTGGAATCTTTTATTTTGTCTTTTCCCTTAGTTTTCGGTGTTGCTGCGCGGTAATGATACGGTCCAGCACGCTGACCCCTCTCTTGCCTCTCGGGACGCAAATTCGCGAACCTGCGGCCACAGTCAAATGAAAGGGTCCGTTGTGCGTTTGTCGAGTTGGTCTCTCCCAGTCGTTTCTAGCGCCCTTCCTCTACATATACGACCATTTGCAAGCGTCAGCTTTCGCGTCAGCCGAGCAAAGTCGAGACAAGTCGACACATGGGGACACACGATGCTGTGAATCGCAATCCGCACTAGCCTACGCGGAGCGGGACGAGGGGCGAAGGAAAACCATTCGTAACACGACAGTTCGGAAATTCGACGATCGCGAGCGTTGGAAACACTCTCCTGGGTAAAGAAGACAACTTCGGTGCGGTGTCCGGGTTTCGAACCCGGATCAGCTACTTGGGAAGCAACCATGCTGACCGACACAGCACCACCGCCTTCTGCTACGCGCTGCTTGCGCCGTGATGTGTCGCCTTCCCTCCTGGCGCCAGAGGCCGAAGGCAATCTCGCTGTAGGCGCTCAACGCCGAGTGGAAGGCGAGCACATGTGAACCCGTTTTCCTGGTGCTGCTAGGGCCATATACTGAAACTGAGCGCAGAACTAACTTTTACTGAAGAATCTGCCCTTTAATGCACATCAGGGCGAACACGAAATTTCTAATATGAAGTACTCACTGACGATCCAAAGACGTTTCAGTATGTACGCGTCGGTACCACCGGGGCAGTGCCTAAGTATTGTAAAGTGAAGGTCGACAGTTTGAGCCTCACGGGAAGTATTTCATTGGCTTCCCACGAGTGCGTGATGCACAGCGTGGCTGTTGCTAGGAAACGGCCTTATTTGCCGTTGGCCAATATCTAGTTTTCTTTGCATCAATGTGAAAATGTTCCTATTACTAAATACAGTTTTGCTAGTTACAGTTCAAACTAGAAACGACGGAAGAAAGCGGTCCAACGCGCCACATTGCTTCCCGAAAGGGAGGGTGCATTTTCTACGCCATGTCTGACATTGCGTCTTAAATTTTCTAAAACTGACATAATTCCATCCTACCGAAAAAAGAAACAGATTTCGCAGTGAGGTTCTTTGAGATATTGCTAGAGATGGAAGTCTCTGGAGCTCTTGCCTCGCACGTCAGATTGGCCGAGCGGTCTAAGGCGCCAGATTTAAGCTCTGGTTCCCGCAAGGGAGCGTGGGTTCGAACCCCACATCTGACAAAGCATTTTAAACATTCTGAAACTAACATACTCCCTTGATCTTACAGAACAAGTAAATTATGCAGGAACACGCCGCAGATTTTACTAGAGACGACAGTGACAGCCCGAGCGGTCGAAAAGAAATAGCGGAACATACTTTTCCTGCGTCGAGGTTTAGCTCTTCTCACGGACGTTTCCGTTGTTGTTGTGCTGTGGCTCTGGGTTCCAAGCGACAGCGAGAAAACCTCAACAGCAACGCATACGTGTTTAAATGAATCTTAAGGCCTTAATAAAGATAGATGAAACGGTGGTTCAGGTGCTGGAGTTCTGAAGCGGCCGTATTGCGTGGGCAGTATGCTCACTAAGTTAATGTGTCATGCTAACAACGGGAAGGCTATGGGTTACATCCCACCAAGGGATATTCCATATTGCTTCCCTAAAAGGCAGCGCGAGAGACTGCCAGGCAAATCCCAAGTGATCTGTACAAGGACTGAGATGTCCGCACGTCTGGAAACGTTCTCGCCGACTTGTGTGCCACGCTGACGACGCGGGTTCTCGTCCGATCACCGAAGTTAAGCAGCGTTTTTGCGTGCTTAGTACACGGCTCAGTGGCTAACTAGGAAGTCTGCGTGCTGTTGGAATCTTTTATTTTGTCTTTTCCCTTAGTTTTCGGTGTTGCTGCGCGGTAATGATACGGTCCAGCACGCTGACCCCTCTCTTGCCTCTCGGGACGCAAATTCGCGAACCTGCGGCCACAGTCAAATGAAAGGGTCCGTTGTGCGTTTGTCGAGTTGGTCTCTCCCAGTCGTTTCTAGCGCCCTTCCTCTACATATACGACCATTTGCAAGCGTCAGCTTTCGCGTCAGCCGAGCAAAGTCGAGACAAGTCGACACATGGGGACACACGATGCTGTGAATCGCAATCCGCACTAGCCTACGCGGAGCGGGACGAGGGGCGAAGGAAAACCATTCGTAACACGACAGTTCGGAAATTCGACGATCGCGAGCGTTGGAAACACTCTCCTGGGTAAAGAAGACAACTTCCGTGCGGTGTCCGGGTTTCGAACCCGGATCAGCTACTTGGGAAGCAACCATGCTGACCGACACAGCACCACCGCCTTCTGCTACGCGCTGCTTGCGCCGTGATGTGTCGCCTTCCCTCCTGGCGCCAGAGGCCGAAGGCAATCTCGCTGTAGGCGCTCAACGCCGAGTGGAAGGCGAGCACATGTGAACCCGTTTTCCTGGTGCTGCTAGGGCCATATACTGAAACTGAGCGCAGAACTAACTTTTACTGAAGAATCTGCCCTTTAATGCACATCAGGGCGAACACGAAATTTCTAATATGAAGTACTCACTGACGATCCAAAGACGTTTCAGTATGTACGCGTCGGTACCACCGGGGCAGTGCCTAAGTATTGTAAAGTGAAGGTCGACAGTTTGAGCCTCACGGGAAGTATTTCATTGGCTTCCCACGAGTGCGTGATGCACAGCGTGGCTGTTGCTAGGAAACGGCCTTATTTGCCGTTGGCCAATATCTAGTTTTCTTTGCATCAATGTGAAAATGTTCCTATTACTAAATACAGTTTTGCTAGTTACAGTTCAAACTAGAAACGACGGAAGAAAGCGGTCCAACGCGCCACATTGCTTCCCGAAAGGGAGGGTGCATTTTCTACGCCATGTCTGACATTGCGTCTTAAATTTTCTAAAACTGACATAATTCCATCCTACCGAAAAAAGAAACAGATTTCGCAGTGAGGTTCTTTGAGATATTGCTAGAGATGGAAGTCTCTGGAGCTCTTGCCTCGCACGTCAGATTGGCCGAGCGGTCTAAGGCGCCAGATTTAAGCTCTGGTTCCCGCAAGGGAGCGTGGGTTCGAACCCCACATCTGACAAAGCATTTTAAACATTCTGAAACTAACATACTCCCTTGATCTTACAGAACAAGTAAATTATGCAGGAACACGCCGCAGATTTTACTAGAGACGACAGTGACAGCCCGAGCGGTCGAAAAGAAATAGCGGAACATACTTTTCCTGCGTCGAGGTTTAGCTCTTCTCACGGACGTTTCCGTTGTTGTTGTGCTGTGGCTCTGGGTTCCAAGCGACAGCGAGAAAACCTCAACAGCAACGCATACGTGTTTAAATGAATCTTAAGGCCTTAATAAAGATAGATGAAACGGTGGTTCAGGTGCTGGAGTTCTGAAGCGGCCGTATTGCGTGGGCAGTATGCTCACTAAGTTAATGTGTCATGCTAACAACGGGAAGGCTATGGGTTACATCCCACCAAGGGATATTCCATATTGCTTCCCTAAAAGGCAGCGCGAGAGACTGCCAGGCAAATCCCAAGTGATCTGTACAAGGACTGAGATGTCCGCACGTCTGGAAACGTTCTCGCCGACTTGTGTGCCACGCTGACGACGCGGGTTCTCGTCCGATCACCGAAGTTAAGCAGCGTTTTTGCGTGCTTAGTACACGGCTCAGTGGCTAACTAGGAAGTCTGCGTGCTGTTGGAATCTTTTATTTTGCCTTTTCCCTTAGTTTTCGGTGTTGCTGCGCGGTAATGATACGGTCCAGCACGCTGACCCCTCTCTTGCCTCTCGGGACGCAAATTCGCGAACCTGCGGCCACAGTCAAATGAAAGGGTCCGTTGTGCGTTTGTCGAGTTGGTCTCTCCCAGTCGTTTCTAGCGCCCTTCCTCTACATATACGACCATTTGCAAGCGTCAGCTTTCGCGTCAGCCGAGCAAAGTCGAGACAAGTCGACACATGGGGACACACGATGCTGTGAATCGCAATCCGCACTAGCCTACGCGGAGCGGGACGAGGGGCGAAGGAAAACCATTCGTAACACGACAGTTCGGAAATTCGACGATCGCGAGCGTTGGAAACACTCTCCTGGGTAAAGAAGACAACTTCGGTGCGGTGTCCGGGTTTCGAACCCGGATCAGCTACTTGGGAAGCAACCATGCTGACCGACACAGCACCACCGCCTTCTGCTACGCGCTGCTTGCGCCGTGATGTGTCGCCTTCCCTCCTGGCGCCAGAGGCCGAAGGCAATCTCGCTGTAGGCGCTCAACGCCGAGTGGAAGGCGAGCACATGTGAACCCGTTTTCCTGGTGCTGCTAGGGCCATATACTGAAACTGAGCGCAGAACTAACTTTTACTGAAGAATCTGCCCTTTAATGCACATCAGGGCGAACACGAAATTTCTAATATGAAGTACTCACTGACGATCCAAAGACGTTTCAGTATGTACGCGTCGGTACCACCGGGGCAGTGCCTAAGTATTGTAAAGTGAAGGTCGACAGTTTGAGCCTCACGGGAAGTATTTCATTGGCTTCCCACGAGTGCGTGATGCACAGCGTGGCTGTTGCTAGGAAACGGCCTTATTTGCCGTTGGCCAATATCTAGTTTTCTTTGCATCAATGTGAAAATGTTCCTATTACTAAATACAGTTTTGCTAGTTACAGTTCAAACTAGAAACGACGGAAGAAAGCGGTCCAACGCGCCACATTGCTTCCCGAAAGGGAGGGTGCATTTTCTACGCCATGTCTGACATTGCGTCTTAAATTTTCTAAAACTGACATAATTCCATCCTACCGAAAAAAGAAACAGATTTCGCAGTGAGGTTCTTTGAAATATTGCTAGAGATGGAAGTCTCTGGAGCTCTTGCCTCGCACGTCAGATTGGCCGAGCGGTCTAAGGCGCCAGATTTAAGCTCTGGTTCCCGCAAGGGAGCGTGGGTTCGAACCCCACATCTGACAAAGCATTTTAAACATTCTGAAACTAACATACTCCCTTGATCTTACAGAACAAGTAAATTATGCAGGAACACGCCGCAGATTTTACTAGAGACGACAGTGACAGCCCGAGCGGTCGAAAAGAAATAGCGGAACATACTTTTCCTGCGTCGAGGTTTAGCTCTTCTCACGGACGTTTCCGTTGTTGTTGTGCTGTGGCTCTGGGTTCCAAGCGACAGCGAGAAAACCTCAACAGCAACGCATACGTGTTTAAATGAATCTTAAGGCCTTAATAAAGATAGATGAAACGGTGGTTCAGGTGCTGGAGTTCTGAAGCGGCCGTATTGCGTGGGCAGTATGCTCACTAAGTTAATGTGTCATGCTAACAACGGGAAGGCTATGGGTTACATCCCACCAAGGGATATTCCATATTGCTTCCCTAAAAGGCAGCGCGAGAGACTGCCAGGCAAATCCCAAGTGATCTGTACAAGGACTGAGATGTCCGCACGTCTGGAAACGTTCTCGCCGACTTGTGTGCCACGCTGACGACGCGGGTTCTCGTCCGATCACCGAAGTTAAGCAGCGTTTTTGCGTGCTTAGTACACGGCTCAGTGGCTAACTAGGAAGTCTGCGTGCTGTTGGAATCTTTTATTTTGCCTTTTCCCTTAGTTTTCGGTGTTGCTGCGCGGTAATGATACGGTCCAGCACGCTGACCCCTCTCTTGCCTCTCGGGACGCAAATTCGCGAACCTGCGGCCACAGTCAAATGAAAGGGTCCGTTGTGCGTTTGTCGAGTTGGTCTCTCCCAGTCGTTTCTAGCGCCCTTCCTCTACATATACGACCATTTGCAAGCGTCAGCTTTCGCGTCAGCCGAGCAAAGTCGAGACAAGTCGACACATGGGGACACACGATGCTGTGAATCGCAATCCGCACTAGCCTACGCGGAGCGGGACGAGGGGCGAAGGAAAACCATTCGTAACACGACAGTTCGGAAATTCGACGATCGCGAGCGTTGGAAACACTCTCCTGGGTAAAGAAGACAACTTCGGTGCGGTGTCCGGGTTTCGAACCCGGATCAGCTACTTGGGAAGCAACCATGCTGACCGACACAGCACCACCGCCTTCTGCTACGCGCTGCTTGCGCCGTGATGTGTCGCCTTCCCTCCTGGCGCCAGAGGCCGAAGGCAATCTCGCTGTAGGCGCTCAACGCCGAGTGGAAGGCGAGCACATGTGAACCCGTTTTCCTGGTGCTGCTAGGGCCATATACTGAAACTGAGCGCAGAACTAACTTTTACTGAAGAATCTGCCCTTTAATGCACATCAGGGCGAACACGAAATTTCTAATATGAAGTACTCACTGACGATCCAAAGACGTTTCAGTATGTACGCGTCGGTACCACCGGGGCAGTGCCTAAGTATTGTAAAGTGAAGGTCGACAGTTTGAGCCTCACGGGAAGTATTTCATTGGCTTCCCACGAGTGCGTGATGCACAGCGTGGCTGTTGCTAGGAAACGGCCTTATTTGCCGTTGGCCAATATCTAGTTTTCTTTGCATCAATGTGAAAATGTTCCTATTACTAAATACAGTTTTGCTAGTTACAGTTCAAACTAGAAACGACGGAAGAAAGCGGTCCAACGCGCCACATTGCTTCCCGAAAGGGAGGGTGCATTTTCTACGCCATGTCTGACATTGCGTCTTAAATTTTCTAAAACTGACATAATTCCATCCTACCGAAAAAAGAAACAGATTTCGCAGTGAGGTTCTTTGAGATATTGCTAGAGATGGAAGTCTCTGGAGCTCTTGCCTCGCACGTCAGATTGGCCGAGCGGTCTAAGGCGCCAGATTTAAGCTCTGGTTCCCGCAAGGGAGCGTGGGTTCGAACCCCACATCTGACAAAGCATTTTAAACATTCTGAAACTAACATACTCCCTTGATCTTACAGAACAAGTAAATTATGCAGGAACACGCCGCAGATTTTACTAGAGACGACAGTGACAGCCCGAGCGGTCGAAAAGAAATAGCGGAACATACTTTTCCTGCGTCGAGGTTTAGCTCTTCTCACGGACGTTTCCGTTGTTGTTGTGCTGTGGCTCTGGGTTCCAAGCGACAGCGAGAAAACCTCAACAGCAACGCATACGTGTTTAAATGAATCTTAAGGCCTTAATAAAGATAGATGAAACGGTGGTTCAGGTGCTGGAGTTCTGAAGCGGCCGTATTGCGTGGGCAGTATGCTCACTAAGTTAATGTGTCATGCTAACAACGGGAAGGCTATGGGTTACATCCCACCAAGGGATATTCCATATTGCTTCCCTAAAAGGCAGCGCGAGAGACTGCCAGGCAAATCCCAAGTGATCTGTACAAGGACTGAGATGTCCGCACGTCTGGAAACGTTCTCGCCGACTTGTGTGCCACGCTGACGACGCGGGTTCTCGTCCGATCACCGAAGTTAAGCAGCGTTTTTGCGTGCTTAGTACACGGCTCAGTGGCTAACTAGGAAGTCTGCGTGCTGTTGGAATCTTTTATTTTGCCTTTTCCCTTAGTTTTCGGTGTTGCTGCGCGGTAATGATACGGTCCAGCACGCTGACCCCTCTCTTGCCTCTCGGGACGCAAATTCGCGAACCTGCGGCCACAGTCAAATGAAAGGGTCCGTTGTGCGTTTGTCGAGTTGGTCTCTCCCAGTCGTTTCTAGCGCCCTTCCTCTACATATACGACCATTTGCAAGCGTCAGCTTTCGCGTCAGCCGAGCAAAGTCGAGACAAGTCGACACATGGGGACACACGATGCTGTGAATCGCAATCCGCACTAGCCTACGCGGAGCGGGACGAGGGGCGAAGGAAAACCATTCGTAACACGACAGTTCGGAAATTCGACGATCGCGAGCGTTGGAAACACTCTCCTGGGTAAAGAAGACAACTTCGGTGCGGTGTCCGGGTTTCGAACCCGGATCAGCTACTTGGGAAGCAACCATGCTGACCGACACAGCACCACCGCCTTCTGCTACGCGCTGCTTGCGCCGTGATGTGTCGCCTTCCCTCCTGGCGCCAGAGGCCGAAGGCAATCTCGCTGTAGGCGCTCAACGCCGAGTGGAAGGCGAGCACATGTGAACCCGTTTTCCTGGTGCTGCTAGGGCCATATACTGAAACTGAGCGCAGAACTAACTTTTACTGAAGAATCTGCCCTTTAATGCACATCAGGGCGAACACGAAATTTCTAATATGAAGTACTCACTGACGATCCAAAGACGTTTCAGTATGTACGCGTCGGTACCACCGGGGCAGTGCCTAAGTATTGTAAAGTGAAGGTCGACAGTTTGAGCCTCACGGGAAGTATTTCATTGGCTTCCCACGAGTGCGTGATGCACAGCGTGGCTGTTGCTAGGAAACGGCCTTATTTGCCGTTGGCCAATATCTAGTTTTCTTTGCATCAATGTGAAAATGTTCCTATTACTAAATACAGTTTTGCTAGTTACAGTTCAAACTAGAAACGACGGAAGAAAGCGGTCCAACGCGCCACATTGCTTCCCGAAAGGGAGGGTGCATTTTCTACGCCATGTCTGACATTGCGTCTTAAATTTTCTAAAACTGACATAATTCCATCCTACCGAAAAAAGAAACAGATTTCGCAGTGAGGTTCTTTGAGATATTGCTAGAGATGGAAGTCTCTGGAGCTCTTGCCTCGCACGTCAGATTGGCCGAGCGGTCTAAGGCGCCAGATTTAAGCTCTGGTTCCCGCAAGGGAGCGTGGGTTCGAACCCCACATCTGACAAAGCATTTTAAACATTCTGAAACTAACATACTCCCTTGATCTTACAGAACAAGTAAATTATGCAGGAACACGCCGCAGATTTTACTAGAGACGACAGTGACAGCCCGAGCGGTCGAAAAGAAATAGCGGAACATACTTTTCCTGCGTCGAGGTTTAGCTCTTCTCACGGACGTTTCCGTTGTTGTTGTGCTGTGGCTCTGGGTTCCAAGCGACAGCGAGAAAACCTCAACAGCAACGCATACGTGTTTAAATGAATCTTAAGGCCTTAATAAAGATAGATGAAACGGTGGTTCAGGTGCTGGAGTTCTGAAGCGGCCGTATTGCGTGGGCAGTATGCTCACTAAGTTAATGTGTCATGCTAACAACGGGAAGGCTATGGGTTACATCCCACCAAGGGATATTCCATATTGCTTCCCTAAAAGGCAGCGCGAGAGACTGCCAGGCAAATCCCAAGTGATCTGTACAAGGACTGAGATGTCCGCACGTCTGGAAACGTTCTCGCCGACTTGTGTGCCACGCTGACGACGCGGGTTCTCGTCCGATCACCGAAGTTAAGCAGCGTTTTTGCGTGCTTAGTACACGGCTCAGTGGCTAACTAGGAAGTCTGCGTGCTGTTGGAATCTTTTATTTTGCCTTTTCCCTTAGTTTTCGGTGTTGCTGCGCGGTAATGATACGGTCCAGCACGCTGACCCCTCTCTTGCCTCTCGGGACGCAAATTCGCGAACCTGCGGCCACAGTCAAATGAAAGGGTCCGTTGTGCGTTTGTCGAGTTGGTCTCTCCCAGTCGTTTCTAGCGCCCTTCCTCTACATATACGACCATTTGCAAGCGTCAGCTTTCGCGTCAGCCGAGCAAAGTCGAGACAAGTCGACACATGGGGACACACGATGCTGTGAATCGCAATCCGCACTAGCCTACGCGGAGCGGGACGAGGGGCGAAGGAAAACCATTCGTAACACGACAGTTCGGAAATTCGACGATCGCGAGCGTTGGAAACACTCTCCTGGGTAAAGAAGACAACTTCGGTGCGGTGTCCGGGTTTCGAACCCGGATCAGCTACTTGGGAAGCAACCATGCTGACCGACACAGCACCACCGCCTTCTGCTACGCGCTGCTTGCGCCGTGATGTGTCGCCTTCCCTCCTGGCGCCAGAGGCCGAAGGCAATCTCGCTGTAGGCGCTCAACGCCGAGTGGAAGGCGAGCACATGTGAACCCGTTTTCCTGGTGCTGCTAGGGCCATATACTGAAACTGAGCGCAGAACTAACTTTTACTGAAGAATCTGCCCTTTAATGCACATCAGGGCGAACACGAAATTTCTAATATGAAGTACTCACTGACGATCCAAAGACGTTTCAGTATGTACGCGTCGGTACCACCGGGGCAGTGCCTAAGTATTGTAAAGTGAAGGTCGACAGTTTGAGCCTCACGGGAAGTATTTCATTGGCTTCCCACGAGTGCGTGATGCACAGCGTGGCTGTTGCTAGGAAACGGCCTTATTTGCCGTTGGCCAATATCTAGTTTTCTTTGCATCAATGTGAAAATGTTCCTATTACTAAATACAGTTTTGCTAGTTACAGTTCAAACTAGAAACGACGGAAGAAAGCGGTCCAACGCGCCACATTGCTTCCCGAAAGGGAGGGTGCATTTTCTACGCCATGTCTGACATTGCGTCTTAAATTTTCTAAAACTGACATAATTCCATCCTACCGAAAAAAGAAACAGATTTCGCAGTGAGGTTCTTTGAGATATTGCTAGAGATGGAAGTCTCTGGAGCTCTTGCCTCGCACGTCAGATTGGCCGAGCGGTCTAAGGCGCCAGATTTAAGCTCTGGTTCCCGCAAGGGAGCGTGGGTTCGAACCCCACATCTGACAAAGCATTTTAAACATTCTGAAACTAACATACTCCCTTGATCTTACAGAACAAGTAAATTATGCAGGAACACGCCGCAGATTTTACTAGAGACGACAGTGACAGCCCGAGCGGTCGAAAAGAAATAGCGGAACATACTTTTCCTGCGTCGAGGTTTAGCTCTTCTCACGGACGTTTCCGTTGTTGTTGTGCTGTGGCTCTGGGTTCCAAGCGACAGCGAGAAAACCTCAACAGCAACGCATACGTGTTTAAATGAATCTTAAGGCCTTAATAAAGATAGATGAAACGGTGGTTCAGGTGCTGGAGTTCTGAAGCGGCCGTATTGCGTGGGCAGTATGCTCACTAAGTTAATGTGTCATGCTAACAACGGGAAGGCTATGGGTTACATCCCACCAAGGGATATTCCATATTGCTTCCCTAAAAGGCAGCGCGAGAGACTGCCAGGCAAATCCCAAGTGATCTGTACAAGGACTGAGATGTCCGCACGTCTGGAAACGTTCTCGCCGACTTGTGTGCCACGCTGACGACGCGGGTTCTCGTCCGATCACCGAAGTTAAGCAGCGTTTTTGCGTGCTTAGTACACGGCTCAGTGGCTAACTAGGAAGTCTGCGTGCTGTTGGAATCTTTTATTTTGCCTTTTCCCTTAGTTTTCGGTGTTGCTGCGCGGTAATGATACGGTCCAGCACGCTGACCCCTCTCTTGCCTCTCGGGACGCAAATTCGCGAACCTGCGGCCACAGTCAAATGAAAGGGTCCGTTGTGCGTTTGTCGAGTTGGTCTCTCCCAGTCGTTTCTAGCGCCCTTCCTCTACATATACGACCATTTGCAAGCGTCAGCTTTCGCGTCAGCCGAGCAAAGTCGAGACAAGTCGACACATGGGGACACACGATGCTGTGAATCGCAATCCGCACTAGCCTACGCGGAGCGGGACGAGGGGCGAAGGAAAACCATTCGTAACACGACAGTTCGGAAATTCGACGATCGCGAGCGTTGGAAACACTCTCCTGGGTAAAGAAGACAACTTCGGTGCGGTGTCCGGGTTTCGAACCCGGATCAGCTACTTGGGAAGCAACCATGCTGACCGACACAGCACCACCGCCTTCTGCTACGCGCTGCTTGCGCCGTGATGTGTCGCCTTCCCTCCTGGCGCCAGAGGCCGAAGGCAATCTCGCTGTAGGCGCTCAACGCCGAGTGGAAGGCGAGCACATGTGAACCCGTTTTCCTGGTGCTGCTAGGGCCATATACTGAAACTGAGCGCAGAACTAACTTTTACTGAAGAATCTGCCCTTTAATGCACATCAGGGCGAACACGAAATTTCTAATATGAAGTACTCACTGACGATCCAAAGACGTTTCAGTATGTACGCGTCGGTACCACCGGGGCAGTGCCTAAGTATTGTAAAGTGAAGGTCGACAGTTTGAGCCTCACGGGAAGTATTTCATTGGCTTCCCACGAGTGCGTGATGCACAGCGTGGCTGTTGCTAGGAAACGGCCTTATTTGCCGTTGGCCAATATCTAGTTTTCTTTGCATCAATGTGAAAATGTTCCTATTACTAAATACAGTTTTGCTAGTTACAGTTCAAACTAGAAACGACGGAAGAAAGCGGTCCAACGCGCCACATTGCTTCCCGAAAGGGAGGGTGCATTTTCTACGCCATGTCTGACATTGCGTCTTAAATTTTCTAAAACTGACATAATTCCATCCTACCGAAAAAAGAAACAGATTTCGCAGTGAGGTTCTTTGAGATATTGCTAGAGATGGAAGTCTCTGGAGCTCTTGCCTCGCACGTCAGATTGGCCGAGCGGTCTAAGGCGCCAGATTTAAGCTCTGGTTCCCGCAAGGGAGCGTGGGTTCGAACCCCACATCTGACAAAGCATTTTAAACATTCTGAAACTAACATACTCCCTTGATCTTACAGAACAAGTAAATTATGCAGGAACACGCCGCAGATTTTACTAGAGACGACAGTGACAGCCCGAGCGGTCGAAAAGAAATAGCGGAACATACTTTTCCTGCGTCGAGGTTTAGCTCTTCTCACGGACGTTTCCGTTGTTGTTGTGCTGTGGCTCTGGGTTCCAAGCGACAGCGAGAAAACCTCAACAGCAACGCATACGTGTTTAAATGAATCTTAAGGCCTTAATAAAGATAGATGAAACGGTGGTTCAGGTGCTGGAGTTCTGAAGCGGCCGTATTGCGTGGGCAGTATGCTCACTAAGTTAATGTGTCATGCTAACAACGGGAAGGCTATGGGTTACATCCCACCAAGGGATATTCCATATTGCTTCCCTAAAAGGCAGCGCGAGAGACTGCCAGGCAAATCCCAAGTGATCTGTACAAGGACTGAGATGTCCGCACGTCTGGAAACGTTCTCGCCGACTTGTGTGCCACGCTGACGACGCGGGTTCTCGTCCGATCACCGAAGTTAAGCAGCGTTTTTGCGTGCTTAGTACACGGCTCAGTGGCTAACTAGGAAGTCTGCGTGCTGTTGGAATCTTTTATTTTGCCTTTTCCCTTAGTTTTCGGTGTTGCTGCGCGGTAATGATACGGTCCAGCACGCTGACCCCTCTCTTGCCTCTCGGGACGCAAATTCGCGAACCTGCGGCCACAGTCAAATGAAAGGGTCCGTTGTGCGTTTGTCGAGTTGGTCTCTCCCAGTCGTTTCTAGCGCCCTTCCTCTACATATACGACCATTTGCAAGCGTCAGCTTTCGCGTCAGCCGAGCAAAGTCGAGACAAGTCGACACATGGGGACACACGATGCTGTGAATCGCAATCCGCACTAGCCTACGCGGAGCGGGACGAGGGGCGAAGGAAAACCATTCGTAACACGACAGTTCGGAAATTCGACGATCGCGAGCGTTGGAAACACTCTCCTGGGTAAAGAAGACAACTTCGGTGCGGTGTCCGGGTTTCGAACCCGGATCAGCTACTTGGGAAGCAACCATGCTGACCGACACAGCACCACCGCCTTCTGCTACGCGCTGCTTGCGCCGTGATGTGTCGCCTTCCCTCCTGGCGCCAGAGGCCGAAGGCAATCTCGCTGTAGGCGCTCAACGCCGAGTGGAAGGCGAGCACATGTGAACCCGTTTTCCTGGTGCTGCTAGGGCCATATACTGAAACTGAGCGCAGAACTAACTTTTACTGAAGAATCTGCCCTTTAATGCACATCAGGGCGAACACGAAATTTCTAATATGAAGTACTCACTGACGATCCAAAGACGTTTCAGTATGTACGCGTCGGTACCACCGGGGCAGTGCCTAAGTATTGTAAAGTGAAGGTCGACAGTTTGAGCCTCACGGGAAGTATTTCATTGGCTTCCCACGAGTGCGTGATGCACAGCGTGGCTGTTGCTAGGAAACGGCCTTATTTGCCGTTGGCCAATATCTAGTTTTCTTTGCATCAATGTGAAAATGTTCCTATTACTAAATACAGTTTTGCTAGTTACAGTTCAAACTAGAAACGACGGAAGAAAGCGGTCCAACGCGCCACATTGCTTCCCGAAAGGGAGGGTGCATTTTCTACGCCATGTCTGACATTGCGTCTTAAATTTTCTAAAACTGACATAATTCCATCCTACCGAAAAAAGAAACAGATTTCGCAGTGAGGTTCTTTGAGATATTGCTAGAGATGGAAGTCTCTGGAGCTCTTGCCTCGCACGTCAGATTGGCCGAGCGGTCTAAGGCGCCAGATTTAAGCTCTGGTTCCCGCAAGGGAGCGTGGGTTCGAACCCCACATCTGACAAAGCATTTTAAACATTCTGAAACTAACATACTCCCTTGATCTTACAGAACAAGTAAATTATGCAGGAACACGCCGCAGATTTTACTAGAGACGACAGTGACAGCCCGAGCGGTCGAAAAGAAATAGCGGAACATACTTTTCCTGCGTCGAGGTTTAGCTCTTCTCACGGACGTTTCCGTTGTTGTTGTGCTGTGGCTCTGGGTTCCAAGCGACAGCGAGAAAACCTCAACAGCAACGCATACGTGTTTAAATGAATCTTAAGGCCTTAATAAAGATAGATGAAACGGTGGTTCAGGTGCTGGAGTTCTGAAGCGGCCGTATTGCGTGGGCAGTATGCTCACTAAGTTAATGTGTCATGCTAACAACGGGAAGGCTATGGGTTACATCCCACCAAGGGATATTCCATATTGCTTCCCTAAAAGGCAGCGCGAGAGACTGCCAGGCAAATCCCAAGTGATCTGTACAAGGACTGAGATGTCCGCACGTCTGGAAACGTTCTCGCCGACTTGTGTGCCACGCTGACGACGCGGGTTCTCGTCCGATCACCGAAGTTAAGCAGCGTTTTTGCGTGCTTAGTACACGGCTCAGTGGCTAACTAGGAAGTCTGCGTGCTGTTGGAATCTTTTATTTTGCCTTTTCCCTTAGTTTTCGGTGTTGCTGCGCGGTAATGATACGGTCCAGCACGCTGACCCCTCTCTTGCCTCTCGGGACGCAAATTCGCGAACCTGCGGCCACAGTCAAATGAAAGGGTCCGTTGTGCGTTTGTCGAGTTGGTCTCTCCCAGTCGTTTCTAGCGCCCTTCCTCTACATATACGACCATTTGCAAGCGTCAGCTTTCGCGTCAGCCGAGCAAAGTCGAGACAAGTCGACACATGGGGACACACGATGCTGTGAATCGCAATCCGCACTAGCCTACGCGGAGCGGGACGAGGGGCGAAGGAAAACCATTCGTAACACGACAGTTCGGAAATTCGACGATCGCGAGCGTTGGAAACACTCTCCTGGGTAAAGAAGACAACTTCCGTGCGGTGTCCGGGTTTCGAACCCGGATCAGCTACTTGGGAAGCAACCATGCTGACCGACACAGCACCACCGCCTTCTGCTACGCGCTGCTTGCGCCGTGATGTGTCGCCTTCCCTCCTGGCGCCAGAGGCCGAAGGCAATCTCGCTGTAGGCGCTCAACGCCGAGTGGAAGGCGAGCACATGTGAACCCGTTTTCCTGGTGCTGCTAGGGCCATATACTGAAACTGAGCGCAGAACTAACTTTTACTGAAGAATCTGCCCTTTAATGCACATCAGGGCGAACACGAAATTTCTAATATGAAGTACTCACTGACGATCCAAAGACGTTTCAGTATGTACGCGTCGGTACCACCGGGGCAGTGCCTAAGTATTGTAAAGTGAAGGTCGACAGTTTGAGCCTCACGGGAAGTATTTCATTGGCTTCCCACGAGTGCGTGATGCACAGCGTGGCTGTTGCTAGGAAACGGCCTTATTTGCCGTTGGCCAATATCTAGTTTTCTTTGCATCAATGTGAAAATGTTCCTATTACTAAATACAGTTTTGCTAGTTACAGTTCAAACTAGAAACGACGGAAGAAAGCGGTCCAACGCGCCACATTGCTTCCCGAAAGGGAGGGTGCATTTTCTACGCCATGTCTGACATTGCGTCTTAAATTTTCTAAAACTGACATAATTCCATCCTACCGAAAAAAGAAACAGATTTCGCAGTGAGGTTCTTTGAGATATTGCTAGAGATGGAAGTCTCTGGAGCTCTTGCCTCGCACGTCAGATTGGCCGAGCGGTCTAAGGCGCCAGATTTAAGCTCTGGTTCCCGCAAGGGAGCGTGGGTTCGAACCCCACATCTGACAAAGCATTTTAAACATTCTGAAACTAACATACTCATTTGATCTTACAGAACAAGTAAATTATGCAGGAACACGCCGCAGATTTTACTAGAGACGACAGTGACAGCCCGAGCGGTCGAAAAGAAATAGCGGAACATACTTTTCCTGCGTCGAGGTTTAGCTCTTCTCACGGACGTTTCCGTTGTTGTTGTGCTGTGGCTCTGGGTTCCAAGCGACAGCGAGAAAACCTCAACAGCAACGCATACGTGTTTAAATGAATCTTAAGGCCTTAATAAAGATAGATGAAACGGTGGTTCAGGTGCTGGAGTTCTGAAGCGGCCGTATTGCGTGGGCAGTATGCTCACTAAGTTAATGTGTCATGCTAACAACGGGAAGGCTATGGGTTACATCCCACCAAGGGATATTCCATATTGCTTCCCTAAAAGGCAGCGCGAGAGACTGCCAGGCAAATCCCAAGTGATCTGTACAAGGACTGAGATGTCCGCACGTCTGGAAACGTTCTCGCCGACTTGTGTGCCACGCTGACGACGCGGGTTCTCGTCCGATCACCGAAGTTAAGCAGCGTTTTTGCGTGCTTAGTACACGGCTCAGTGGCTAACTAGGAAGTCTGCGTGCTGTTGGAATCTTTTATTTTGCCTTTTCCCTTAGTTTTCGGTGTTGCTGCGCGGTAATGATACGGTCCAGCACGCTGACCCCTCTCTTGCCTCTCGGGACGCAAATTCGCGAACCTGCGGCCACAGTCAAATGAAAGGGTCCGTTGTGCGTTTGTCGAGTTGGTCTCTCCCAGTCGTTTCTAGCGCCCTTCCTCTACATATACGACCATTTGCAAGCGTCAGCTTTCGCGTCAGCCGAGCAAAGTCGAGACAAGTCGACACATGGGGACACACGATGCTGTGAATCGCAATCCGCACTAGCCTACGCGGAGCGGGACGAGGGGCGAAGGAAAACCATTCGTAACACGACAGTTCGGAAATTCGACGATCGCGAGCGTTGGAAACACTCTCCTGGGTAAAGAAGACAACTTCGGTGCGGTGTCCGGGTTTCGAACCCGGATCAGCTACTTGGGAAGCAACCATGCTGACCGACACAGCACCACCGCCTTCTGCTACGCGCTGCTTGCGCCGTGATGTGTCGCCTTCCCTCCTGGCGCCAGAGGCCGAAGGCAATCTCGCTGTAGGCGCTCAACGCCGAGTGGAAGGCGAGCACATGTGAACCCGTTTTCCTGGTGCTGCTAGGGCCATATACTGAAACTGAGCGCAGAACTAACTTTTACTGAAGAATCTGCCCTTTAATGCACATCAGGGCGAACACGAAATTTCTAATATGAAGTACTCACTGACGATCCAAAGACGTTTCAGTATGTACGCGTCGGTACCACCGGGGCAGTGCCTAAGTATTGTAAAGTGAAGGTCGACAGTTTGAGCCTCACGGGAAGTATTTCATTGGCTTCCCACGAGTGCGTGATGCACAGCGTGGCTGTTGCTAGGAAACGGCCTTATTTGCCGTTGGCCAATATCTAGTTTTCTTTGCATCAATGTGAAAATGTTCCTATTACTAAATACAGTTTTGCTAGTTACAGTTCAAACTAGAAACGACGGAAGAAAGCGGTCCAACGCGCCACATTGCTTCCCGAAAGGGAGGGTGCATTTTCTACGCCATGTCTGACATTGCGTCTTAAATTTTCTAAAACTGACATAATTCCATCCTACCGAAAAAAGAAACAGATTTCGCAGTGAGGTTCTTTGAGATATTGCTAGAGATGGAAGTCTCTGGAGCTCTTGCCTCGCACGTCAGATTGGCCGAGCGGTCTAAGGCGCCAGATTTAAGCTCTGGTTCCCGCAAGGGAGCGTGGGTTCGAACCCCACATCTGACAAAGCATTTTAAACATTCTGAAACTAACATACTCATTTGATCTTACAGAACAAGTAAATTATGCAGGAACACGCCGCAGATTTTACTAGAGACGACAGTGACAGCCCGAGCGGTCGAAAAGAAATAGCGGAACATACTTTTCCTGCGTCGAGGTTTAGCTCTTCTCACGGACGTTTCCGTTGTTGTTGTGCTGTGGCTCTGGGTTCCAAGCGACAGCGAGAAAACCTCAACAGCAACGCATACGTGTTTAAATGAATCTTAAGGCCTTAATAAAGATAGATGAAACGGTGGTTCAGGTGCTGGAGTTCTGAAGCGGCCGTATTGCGTGGGCAGTATGCTCACTAAGTTAATGTGTCATGCTAACAACGGGAAGGCTATGGGTTACATCCCACCAAGGGATATTCCATATTGCTTCCCTAAAAGGCAGCGCGAGAGACTGCCAGGCAAATCCCAAGTGATCTGTACAAGGACTGAGATGTCCGCACGTCTGGAAACGTTCTCGCCGACTTGTGTGCCACGCTGACGACGCGGGTTCTCGTCCGATCACCGAAGTTAAGCAGCGTTTTTGCGTGCTTAGTACACGGCTCAGTGGCTAACTAGGAAGTCTGCGTGCTGTTGGAATCTTTTATTTTGCCTTTTCCCTTAGTTTTCGGTGTTGCTGCGCGGTAATGATACGGTCCAGCACGCTGACCCCTCTCTTGCCTCTCGGGACGCAAATTCGCGAACCTGCGGCCACAGTCAAATGAAAGGGTCCGTTGTGCGTTTGTCGAGTTGGTCTCTCCCAGTCGTTTCTAGCGCCCTTCCTCTACATATACGACCATTTGCAAGCGTCAGCTTTCGCGTCAGCCGAGCAAAGTCGAGACAAGTCGACACATGGGGACACACGATGCTGTGAATCGCAATCCGCACTAGCCTACGCGGAGCGGGACGAGGGGCGAAGGAAAACCATTCGTAACACGACAGTTCGGAAATTCGACGATCGCGAGCGTTGGAAACACTCTCCTGGGTAAAGAAGACAACTTCGGTGCGGTGTCCGGGTTTCGAACCCGGATCAGCTACTTGGGAAGCAACCATGCTGACCGACACAGCACTACCGCCTTCTGCTACGCGCTGCTTGCGCCGTGATGTGTCGCCTTCCCTCCTGGCGCCAGAGGCCGAAGGCAATCTCGCTGTAGGCGCTCAACGCCGAGTGGAAGGCGAGCACATGTGAACCCGTTTTCCTGGTGCTGCTAGGGCCATATACTGAAACTGAGCGCAGAACTAACTTTTACTGAAGAATCTGCCCTTTAATGCACATCAGGGCGAACACGAAATTTCTAATATGAAGTACTCACTGACGATCCAAAGACGTTTCAGTATGTACGCGTCGGTACCACCGGGGCAGTGCCTAAGTATTGTAAAGTGAAGGTCGACAGTTTGAGCCTCACGGGAAGTATTTCATTGGCTTCCCACGAGTGCGTGATGCACAGCGTGGCTGTTGCTAGGAAACGGCCTTATTTGCCGTTGGCCAATATCTAGTTTTCTTTGCATCAATGTGAAAATGTTCCTATTACTAAATACAGTTTTGCTAGTTACAGTTCAAACTAGAAACGACGGAAGAAAGCGGTCCAACGCGCCACATTGCTTCCCGAAAGGGAGGGTGCATTTTCTACGCCATGTCTGACATTGCGTCTTAAATTTTCTAAAACTGACATAATTCCATCCTACCGAAAAAAGAAACAGATTTCGCAGTGAGGTTCTTTGAGATATTGCTAGAGATGGAAGTCTCTGGAGCTCTTGCCTCGCACGTCAGATTGGCCGAGCGGTCTAAGGCGCCAGATTTAAGCTCTGGTTCCCGCAAGGGAGCGTGGGTTCGAACCCCACATCTGACAAAGCATTTTAAACATTCTGAAACTAACATACTCCCTTGATCTTACAGAACAAGTAAATTATGCAGGAACACGCCGCAGATTTTACTAGAGACGACAGTGACAGCCCGAGCGGTCGAAAAGAAATAGCGGAACATACTTTTCCTGCGTCGAGGTTTAGCTCTTCTCACGGACGTTTCCGTTGTTGTTGTGCTGTGGCTCTGGGTTCCAAGCGACAGCGAGAAAACCTCAACAGCAACGCATACGTGTTTAAATGAATCTTAAGGCCTTAATAAAGATAGATGAAACGGTGGTTCAGGTGCTGGAGTTCTGAAGCGGCCGTATTGCGTGGGCAGTATGCTCACTAAGTTAATGTGTCATGCTAACAACGGGAAGGCTATGGGTTACATCCCACCAAGGGATATTCCATATTGCTTCCCTAAAAGGCAGCGCGAGAGACTGCCAGGCAAATCCCAAGTGATCTGTACAAGGACTGAGATGTCCGCACGTCTGGAAACGTTCTCGCCGACTTGTGTGCCACGCTGACGACGCGGGTTCTCGTCCGATCACCGAAGTTAAGCAGCGTTTTTGCGTGCTTAGTACACGGCTCAGTGGCTAACTAGGAAGTCTGCGTGCTGTTGGAATCTTTTATTTTGCCTTTTCCCTTAGTTTTCGGTGTTGCTGCGCGGTAATGATACGGTCCAGCACGCTGACCCCTCTCTTGCCTCTCGGGACGCAAATTCGCGAACCTGCGGCCACAGTCAAATGAAAGGGTCCGTTGTGCGTTTGTCGAGTTGGTCTCTCCCAGTCGTTTCTAGCGCCCTTCCTCTACATATACGACCATTTGCAAGCGTCAGCTTTCGCGTCAGCCGAGCAAAGTCGAGACAAGTCGACACATGGGGACACACGATGCTGTGAATCGCAATCCGCACTAGCCTACGCGGAGCGGGACGAGGGGCGAAGGAAAACCATTCGTAACACGACAGTTCGGAAATTCGACGATCGCGAGCGTTGGAAACACTCTCCTGGGTAAAGAAGACAACTTCGGTGCGGTGTCCGGGTTTCGAACCCGGATCAGCTACTTGGGAAGCAACCATGCTGACCGACACAGCACCACCGCCTTCTGCTACGCGCTGCTTGCGCCGTGATGTGTCGCCTTCCCTCCTGGCGCCAGAGGCCGAAGGCAATCTCGCTGTAGGCGCTCAACGCCGAGTGGAAGGCGAGCACATGTGAACCCGTTTTCCTGGTGCTGCTAGGGCCATATACTGAAACTGAGCGCAGAACTAACTTTTACTGAAGAATCTGCCCTTTAATGCACATCAGGGCGAACACGAAATTTCTAATATGAAGTACTCACTGACGATCCAAAGACGTTTCAGTATGTACGCGTCGGTACCACCGGGGCAGTGCCTAAGTATTGTAAAGTGAAGGTCGACAGTTTGAGCCTCACGGGAAGTATTTCATTGGCTTCCCACGAGTGCGTGATGCACAGCGTGGCTGTTGCTAGGAAACGGCCTTATTTGCCGTTGGCCAATATCTAGTTTTCTTTGCATCAATGTGAAAATGTTCCTATTACTAAATACAGTTTTGCTAGTTACAGTTCAAACTAGAAACGACGGAAGAAAGCGGTCCAACGCGCCACATTGCTTCCCGAAAGGGAGGGTGCATTTTCTACGCCATGTCTGACATTGCGTCTTAAATTTTCTAAAACTGACATAATTCCATCCTACCGAAAAAAGAAACAGATTTCGCAGTGAGGTTCTTTGAGATATTGCTAGAGATGGAAGTCTCTGGAGCTCTTGCCTCGCACGTCAGATTGGCCGAGCGGTCTAAGGCGCCAGATTTAAGCTCTGGTTCCCGCAAGGGAGCGTGGGTTCGAACCCCACATCTGACAAAGCATTTTAAACATTCTGAAACTAACATACTCCCTTGATCTTACAGAACAAGTAAATTATGCAGGAACACGCCGCAGATTTTACTAGAGACGACAGTGACAGCCCGAGCGGTCGAAAAGAAATAGCGGAACATACTTTTCCTGCGTCGAGGTTTAGCTCTTCTCACGGACGTTTCCGTTGTTGTTGTGCTGTGGCTCTGGGTTCCAAGCGACAGCGAGAAAACCTCAACAGCAACGCATACGTGTTTAAATGAATCTTAAGGCCTTAATAAAGATAGATGAAACGGTGGTTCAGGTGCTGGAGTTCTGAAGCGGCCGTATTGCGTGGGCAGTATGCTCACTAAGTTAATGTGTCATGCTAACAACGGGAAGGCTATGGGTTACATCCCACCAAGGGATATTCCATATTGCTTCCCTAAAAGGCAGCGCGAGAGACTGCCAGGCAAATCCCAAGTGATCTGTACAAGGACTGAGATGTCCGCACGTCTGGAAACGTTCTCGCCGACTTGTGTGCCACGCTGACGACGCGGGTTCTCGTCCGATCACCGAAGTTAAGCAGCGTTTTTGCGTGCTTAGTACACGGCTCAGTGGCTAACTAGGAAGTCTGCGTGCTGTTGGAATCTTTTATTTTGCCTTTTCCCTTAGTTTTCGGTGTTGCTGCGCGGTAATGATACGGTCCAGCACGCTGACCCCTCTCTTGCCTCTCGGGACGCAAATTCGCGAACCTGCGGCCACAGTCAAATGAAAGGGTCCGTTGTGCGTTTGTCGAGTTGGTCTCTCCCAGTCGTTTCTAGCGCCCTTCCTCTACATATACGACCATTTGCAAGCGTCAGCTTTCGCGTCAGCCGAGCAAAGTCGAGACAAGTCGACACATGGGGACACACGATGCTGTGAATCGCAATCCGCACTAGCCTACGCGGAGCGGGACGAGGGGCGAAGGAAAACCATTCGTAACACGACAGTTCGGAAATTCGACGATCGCGAGCGTTGGAAACACTCTCCTGGGTAAAGAAGACAACTTCGGTGCGGTGTCCGGGTTTCGAACCCGGATCAGCTACTTGGGAAGCAACCATGCTGACCGACACAGCACCACCGCCTTCTGCTACGCGCTGCTTGCGCCGTGATGTGTCGCCTTCCCTCCTGGCGCCAGAGGCCGAAGGCAATCTCGCTGTAGGCGCTCAACGCCGAGTGGAAGGCGAGCACATGTGAACCCGTTTTCCTGGTGCTGCTAGGGCCATATACTGAAACTGAGCGCAGAACTAACTTTTACTGAAGAATCTGCCCTTTAATGCACATCAGGGCGAACACGAAATTTCTAATATGAAGTACTCACTGACGATCCAAAGACGTTTCAGTATGTACGCGTCGGTACCACCGGGGCAGTGCCTAAGTATTGTAAAGTGAAGGTCGACAGTTTGAGCCTCACGGGAAGTATTTCATTGGCTTCCCACGAGTGCGTGATGCACAGCGTGGCTGTTGCTAGGAAACGGCCTTATTTGCCGTTGGCCAATATCTAGTTTTCTTTGCATCAATGTGAAAATGTTCCTATTACTAAATACAGTTTTGCTAGTTACAGTTCAAACTAGAAACGACGGAAGAAAGCGGTCCAACGCGCCACATTGCTTCCCGAAAGGGAGGGTGCATTTTCTACGCCATGTCTGACATTGCGTCTTAAATTTTCTAAAACTGACATAATTCCATCCTACCGAAAAAAGAAACAGATTTCGCAGTGAGGTTCTTTGAGATATTGCTAGAGATGGAAGTCTCTGGAGCTCTTGCCTCGCACGTCAGATTGGCCGAGCGGTCTAAGGCGCCAGATTTAAGCTCTGGTTCCCGCAAGGGAGCGTGGGTTCGAACCCCACATCTGACAAAGCATTTTAAACATTCTGAAACTAACATACTCCCTTGATCTTACAGAACAAGTAAATTATGCAGGAACACGCCGCAGATTTTACTAGAGACGACAGTGACAGCCCGAGCGGTCGAAAAGAAATAGCGGAACATACTTTTCCTGCGTCGAGGTTTAGCTCTTCTCACGGACGTTTCCGTTGTTGTTGTGCTGTGGCTCTGGGTTCCAAGCGACAGCGAGAAAACCTCAACAGCAACGCATACGTGTTTAAATGAATCTTAAGGCCTTAATAAAGATAGATGAAACGGTGGTTCAGGTGCTGGAGTTCTGAAGCGGCCGTATTGCGTGGGCAGTATGCTCACTAAGTTAATGTGTCATGCTAACAACGGGAAGGCTATGGGTTACATCCCACCAAGGGATATTCCATATTGCTTCCCTAAAAGGCAGCGCGAGAGACTGCCAGGCAAATCCCAAGTGATCTGTACAAGGACTGAGATGTCCGCACGTCTGGAAACGTTCTCGCCGACTTGTGTGCCACGCTGACGACGCGGGTTCTCGTCCGATCACCGAAGTTAAGCAGCGTTTTTGCGTGCTTAGTACACGGCTCAGTGGCTAACTAGGAAGTCTGCGTGCTGTTGGAATCTTTTATTTTGCCTTTTCCCTTAGTTTTCGGTGTTGCTGCGCGGTAATGATACGGTCCAGCACGCTGACCCCTCTCTTGCCTCTCGGGACGCAAATTCGCGAACCTGCGGCCACAGTCAAATGAAAGGGTCCGTTGTGCGTTTGTCGAGTTGGTCTCTCCCAGTCGTTTCTAGCGCCCTTCCTCTACATATACGACCATTTGCAAGCGTCAGCTTTCGCGTCAGCCGAGCAAAGTCGAGACAAGTCGACACATGGGGACACACGATGCTGTGAATCGCAATCCGCACTAGCCTACGCGGAGCGGGACGAGGGGCGAAGGAAAACCATTCGTAACACGACAGTTCGGAAATTCGACGATCGCGAGCGTTGGAAACACTCTCCTGGGTAAAGAAGACAACTTCGGTGCGGTGTCCGGGTTTCGAACCCGGATCAGCTACTTGGGAAGCAACCATGCTGACCGACACAGCACCACCGCCTTCTGCTACGCGCTGCTTGCGCCGTGATGTGTCGCCTTCCCTCCTGGCGCCAGAGGCCGAAGGCAATCTCGCTGTAGGCGCTCAACGCCGAGTGGAAGGCGAGCACATGTGAACCCGTTTTCCTGGTGCTGCTAGGGCCATATACTGAAACTGAGCGCAGAACTAACTTTTACTGAAGAATCTGCCCTTTAATGCACATCAGGGCGAACACGAAATTTCTAATATGAAGTACTCACTGACGATCCAAAGACGTTTCAGTATGTACGCGTCGGTACCACCGGGGCAGTGCCTAAGTATTGTAAAGTGAAGGTCGACAGTTTGAGCCTCACGGGAAGTATTTCATTGGCTTCCCACGAGTGCGTGATGCACAGCGTGGCTGTTGCTAGGAAACGGCCTTATTTGCCGTTGGCCAATATCTAGTTTTCTTTGCATCAATGTGAAAATGTTCCTATTACTAAATACAGTTTTGCTAGTTACAGTTCAAACTAGAAACGACGGAAGAAAGCGGTCCAACGCGCCACATTGCTTCCCGAAAGGGAGGGTGCATTTTCTACGCCATGTCTGACATTGCGTCTTAAATTTTCTAAAACTGACATAATTCCATCCTACCGAAAAAAGAAACAGATTTCGCAGTGAGGTTCTTTGAGATATTGCTAGAGATGGAAGTCTCTGGAGCTCTTGCCTCGCACGTCAGATTGGCCGAGCGGTCTAAGGCGCCAGATTTAAGCTCTGGTTCCCGCAAGGGAGCGTGGGTTCGAACCCCACATCTGACAAAGCATTTTAAACATTCTGAAACTAACATACTCCCTTGATCTTACAGAACAAGTAAATTATGCAGGAACACGCCGCAGATTTTACTAGAGACGACAGTGACAGCCCGAGCGGTCGAAAAGAAATAGCGGAACATACTTTTCCTGCGTCGAGGTTTAGCTCTTCTCACGGACGTTTCCGTTGTTGTTGTGCTGTGGCTCTGGGTTCCAAGCGACAGCGAGAAAACCTCAACAGCAACGCATACGTGTTTAAATGAATCTTAAGGCCTTAATAAAGATAGATGAAACGGTGGTTCAGGTGCTGGAGTTCTGAAGCGGCCGTATTGCGTGGGCAGTATGCTCACTAAGTTAATGTGTCATGCTAACAACGGGAAGGCTATGGGTTACATCCCACCAAGGGATATTCCATATTGCTTCCCTAAAAGGCAGCGCGAGAGACTGCCAGGCAAATCCCAAGTGATCTGTACAAGGACTGAGATGTCCGCACGTCTGGAAACGTTCTCGCCGACTTGTGTGCCACGCTGACGACGCGGGTTCTCGTCCGATCACCGAAGTTAAGCAGCGTTTTTGCGTGCTTAGTACACGGCTCAGTGGCTAACTAGGAAGTCTGCGTGCTGTTGGAATCTTTTATTTTGCCTTTTCCCTTAGTTTTCGGTGTTGCTGCGCGGTAATGATACGGTCCAGCACGCTGACCCCTCTCTTGCCTCTCGGGACGCAAATTCGCGAACCTGCGGCCACAGTCAAATGAAAGGGTCCGTTGTGCGTTTGTCGAGTTGGTCTCTCCCAGTCGTTTCTAGCGCCCTTCCTCTACATATACGACCATTTGCAAGCGTCAGCTTTCGCGTCAGCCGAGCAAAGTCGAGACAAGTCGACACATGGGGACACACGATGCTGTGAATCGCAATCCGCACTAGCCTACGCGGAGCGGGACGAGGGGCGAAGGAAAACCATTCGTAACACGACAGTTCGGAAATTCGACGATCGCGAGCGTTGGAAACACTCTCCTGGGTAAAGAAGACAACTTCGGTGCGGTGTCCGGGTTTCGAACCCGGATCAGCTACTTGGGAAGCAACCATGCTGACCGACACAGCACCACCGCCTTCTGCTACGCGCTGCTTGCGCCGTGATGTGTCGCCTTCCCTCCTGGCGCCAGAGGCCGAAGGCAATCTCGCTGTAGGCGCTCAACGCCGAGTGGAAGGCGAGCACATGTGAACCCGTTTTCCTGGTGCTGCTAGGGCCATATACTGAAACTGAGCGCAGAACTAACTTTTACTGAAGAATCTGCCCTTTAATGCACATCAGGGCGAACACGAAATTTCTAATATGAAGTACTCACTGACGATCCAAAGACGTTTCAGTATGTACGCGTCGGTACCACCGGGGCAGTGCCTAAGTATTGTAAAGTGAAGGTCGACAGTTTGAGCCTCACGGGAAGTATTTCATTGGCTTCCCACGAGTGCGTGATGCACAGCGTGGCTGTTGCTAGGAAACGGCCTTATTTGCCGTTGGCCAATATCTAGTTTTCTTTGCATCAATGTGAAAATGTTCCTATTACTAAATACAGTTTTGCTAGTTACAGTTCAAACTAGAAACGACGGAAGAAAGCGGTCCAACGCGCCACATTGCTTCCCGAAAGGGAGGGTGCATTTTCTACGCCATGTCTGACATTGCGTCTTAAATTTTCTAAAACTGACATAATTCCATCCTACCGAAAAAAGAAACAGATTTCGCAGTGAGGTTCTTTGAGATATTGCTAGAGATGGAAGTCTCTGGAGCTCTTGCCTCGCACGTCAGATTGGCCGAGCGGTCTAAGGCGCCAGATTTAAGCTCTGGTTCCCGCAAGGGAGCGTGGGTTCGAACCCCACATCTGACAAAGCATTTTAAACATTCTGAAACTAACATACTCCCTTGATCTTACAGAACAAGTAAATTATGCAGGAACACGCCGCAGATTTTACTAGAGACGACAGTGACAGCCCGAGCGGTCGAAAAGAAATAGCGGAACATACTTTTCCTGCGTCGAGGTTTAGCTCTTCTCACGGACGTTTCCGTTGTTGTTGTGCTGTGGCTCTGGGTTCCAAGCGACAGCGAGAAAACCTCAACAGCAACGCATACGTGTTTAAATGAATCTTAAGGCCTTAATAAAGATAGATGAAACGGTGGTTCAGGTGCTGGAGTTCTGAAGCGGCCGTATTGCGTGGGCAGTATGCTCACTAAGTTAATGTGTCATGCTAACAACGGGAAGGCTATGGGTTACATCCCACCAAGGGATATTCCATATTGCTTCCCTAAAAGGCAGCGCGAGAGACTGCCAGGCAAATCCCAAGTGATCTGTACAAGGACTGAGATGTCCGCACGTCTGGAAACGTTCTCGCCGACTTGTGTGCCACGCTGACGACGCGGGTTCTCGTCCGATCACCGAAGTTAAGCAGCGTTTTTGCGTGCTTAGTACACGGCTCAGTGGCTAACTAGGAAGTCTGCGTGCTGTTGGAATCTTTTATTTTGCCTTTTCCCTTAGTTTTCGGTGTTGCTGCGCGGTAATGATACGGTCCAGCACGCTGACCCCTCTCTTGCCTCTCGGGACGCAAATTCGCGAACCTGCGGCCACAGTCAAATGAAAGGGTCCGTTGTGCGTTTGTCGAGTTGGTCTCTCCCAGTCGTTTCTAGCGCCCTTCCTCTACATATACGACCATTTGCAAGCGTCAGCTTTCGCGTCAGCCGAGCAAAGTCGAGACAAGTCGACACATGGGGACACACGATGCTGTGAATCGCAATCCGCACTAGCCTACGCGGAGCGGGACGAGGGGCGAAGGAAAACCATTCGTAACACGACAGTTCGGAAATTCGACGATCGCGAGCGTTGGAAACACTCTCCTGGGTAAAGAAGACAACTTCCGTGCGGTGTCCGGGTTTCGAACCCGGATCAGCTACTTGGGAAGCAACCATGCTGACCGACACAGCACCACCGCCTTCTGCTACGCGCTGCTTGCGCCGTGATGTGTCGCCTTCCCTCCTGGCGCCAGAGGCCGAAGGCAATCTCGCTGTAGGCGCTCAACGCCGAGTGGAAGGCGAGCACATGTGAACCCGTTTTCCTGGTGCTGCTAGGGCCATATACTGAAACTGAGCGCAGAACTAACTTTTACTGAAGAATCTGCCCTTTAATGCACATCAGGGCGAACACGAAATTTCTAATATGAAGTACTCACTGACGATCCAAAGACGTTTCAGTATGTACGCGTCGGTACCACCGGGGCAGTGCCTAATTATTGTAAAGTGAAGGTCGACAGTTTGAGCCTCACGGGAAGTATTTCATTGGCTTCCCACGAGTGCGTGATGCACAGCGTGGCTGTTGCTAGGAAACGGCCTTATTTGCCGTTGGCCAATATCTAGTTTTCTTTGCATCAATGTGAAAATGTTCCTATTACTAAATACAGTTTTGCTAGTTACAGTTCAAACTAGAAACGACGGAAGAAAGCGGTCCAACGCGCCACATTGCTTCCCGAAAGGGAGGGTGCATTTTCTACGCCATGTCTGACATTGCGTCTTAAATTTTCTAAAACTGACATAATTCCATCCTACCGAAAAAAGAAACAGATTTCGCAGTGAGGTTCTTTGAGATATTGCTAGAGATGGAAGTCTCTGGAGCTCTTGCCTCGCACGTCAGATTGGCCGAGCGGTCTAAGGCGCCAGATTTAAGCTCTGGTTCCCGCAAGGGAGCGTGGGTTCGAACCCCACATCTGACAAAGCATTTTAAACATTCTGAAACTAACATACTCCCTTGATCTTACAGAACAAGTAAATTATGCAGGAACACGCCGCAGATTTTACTAGAGACGACAGTGACAGCCCGAGCGGTCGAAAAGAAATAGCGGAACATACTTTTCCTGCGTCGAGGTTTAGCTCTTCTCACGGACGTTTCCGTTGTTGTTGTGCTGTGGCTCTGGGTTCCAAGCGACAGCGAGAAAACCTCAACAGCAACGCATACGTGTTTAAATGAATCTTAAGGCCTTAATAAAGATAGATGAAACGGTGGTTCAGGTGCTGGAGTTCTGAAGCGGCCGTATTGCGTGGGCAGTATGCTCACTAAGTTAATGTGTCATGCTAACAACGGGAAGGCTATGGGTTACATCCCACCAAGGGATATTCCATATTGCTTCCCTAAAAGGCAGCGCGAGAGACTGCCAGGCAAATCCCAAGTGATCTGTACAAGGACTGAGATGTCCGCACGTCTGGAAACGTTCTCGCCGACTTGTGTGCCACGCTGACGACGCGGGTTCTCGTCCGATCACCGAAGTTAAGCAGCGTTTTTGCGTGCTTAGTACACGGCTCAGTGGCTAACTAGGAAGTCTGCGTGCTGTTGGAATCTTTTATTTTGCCTTTTCCCTTAGTTTTCGGTGTTGCTGCGCGGTAATGATACGGTCCAGCACGCTGACCCCTCTCTTGCCTCTCGGGACGCAAATTCGCGAACCTGCGGCCACAGTCAAATGAAAGGGTCCGTTGTGCGTTTGTCGAGTTGGTCTCTCCCAGTCGTTTCTAGCGCCCTTCCTCTACATATACGACCATTTGCAAGCGTCAGCTTTCGCGTCAGCCGAGCAAAGTCGAGACAAGTCGACACATGGGGACACACGATGCTGTGAATCGCAATCCGCACTAGCCTACGCGGAGCGGGACGAGGGGCGAAGGAAAACCATTCGTAACACGACAGTTCGGAAATTCGACGATCGCGAGCGTTGGAAACACTCTCCTGGGTAAAGAAGACAACTTCCGTGCGGTGTCCGGGTTTCGAACCCGGATCAGCTACTTGGGAAGCAACCATGCTGACCGACACAGCACCACCGCCTTCTGCTACGCGCTGCTTGCGCCGTGATGTGTCGCCTTCCCTCCTGGCGCCAGAGGCCGAAGGCAATCTCGCTGTAGGCGCTCAACGCCGAGTGGAAGGCGAGCACATGTGAACCCGTTTTCCTGGTGCTGCTAGGGCCATATACTGAAACTGAGCGCAGAACTAACTTTTACTGAAGAATCTGCCCTTTAATGCACATCAGGGCGAACACGAAATTTCTAATATGAAGTACTCACTGACGATCCAAAGACGTTTCAGTATGTACGCGTCGGTACCACCGGGGCAGTGCCTAAGTATTGTAAAGTGAAGGTCGACAGTTTGAGCCTCACGGGAAGTATTTCATTGGCTTCCCACGAGTGCGTGATGCACAGCGTGGCTGTTGCTAGGAAACGGCCTTATTTGCCGTTGGCCAATATCTAGTTTTCTTTGCATCAATGTGAAAATGTTCCTATTACTAAATACAGTTTTGCTAGTTACAGTTCAAACTAGAAACGACGGAAGAAAGCGGTCCAACGCGCCACATTGCTTCCCGAAAGGGAGGGTGCATTTTCTACGCCATGTCTGACATTGCGTCTTAAATTTTCTAAAACTGACATAATTCCATCCTACCGAAAAAAGAAACAGATTTCGCAGTGAGGTTCTTTGAGATATTGCTAGAGATGGAAGTCTCTGGAGCTCTTGCCTCGCACGTCAGATTGGCCGAGCGGTCTAAGGCGCCAGATTTAAGCTCTGGTTCCCGCAAGGGAGCGTGGGTTCGAACCCCACATCTGACAAAGCATTTTAAACATTCTGAAACTAACATACTCCCTTGATCTTACAGAACAAGTAAATTATGCAGGAACACGCCGCAGATTTTACTAGAGACGACAGTGACAGCCCGAGCGGTCGAAAAGAAATAGCGGAACATACTTTTCCTGCGTCGAGGTTTAGCTCTTCTCACGGACGTTTCCGTTGTTGTTGTGCTGTGGCTCTGGGTTCCAAGCGACAGCGAGAAAACCTCAACAGCAACGCATACGTGTTTAAATGAATCTTAAGGCCTTAATAAAGATAGATGAAACGGTGGTTCAGGTGCTGGAGTTCTGAAGCGGCCGTATTGCGTGGGCAGTATGCTCACTAAGTTAATGTGTCATGCTAACAACGGGAAGGCTATGGGTTACATCCCACCAAGGGATATTCCATATTGCTTCCCTAAAAGGCAGCGCGAGAGACTGCCAGGCAAATCCCAAGTGATCTGTACAAGGACTGAGATGTCCGCACGTCTGGAAACGTTCTCGCCGACTTGTGTGCCACGCTGACGACGCGGGTTCTCGTCCGATCACCGAAGTTAAGCAGCGTTTTTGCGTGCTTAGTACACGGCTCAGTGGCTAACTAGGAAGTCTGCGTGCTGTTGGAATCTTTTATTTTGCCTTTTCCCTTAGTTTTCGGTGTTGCTGCGCGGTAATGATACGGTCCAGCACGCTGACCCCTCTCTTGCCTCTCGGGACGCAAATTCGCGAACCTGCGGCCACAGTCAAATGAAAGGGTCCGTTGTGCGTTTGTCGAGTTGGTCTCTCCCAGTCGTTTCTAGCGCCCTTCCTCTACATATACGACCATTTGCAAGCGTCAGCTTTCGCGTCAGCCGAGCAAAGTCGAGACAAGTCGACACATGGGGACACACGATGCTGTGAATCGCAATCCGCACTAGCCTACGCGGAGCGGGACGAGGGGCGAAGGAAAACCATTCGTAACACGACAGTTCGGAAATTCGACGATCGCGAGCGTTGGAAACACTCTCCTGGGTAAAGAAGACAACTTCGGTGCGGTGTCCGGGTTTCGAACCCGGATCAGCTACTTGGGAAGCAACCATGCTGACCGACACAGCACCACCGCCTTCTGCTACGCGCTGCTTGCGCCGTGATGTGTCGCCTTCCCTCCTGGCGCCAGAGGCCGAAGGCAATCTCGCTGTAGGCGCTCAACGCCGAGTGGAAGGCGAGCACATGTGAACCCGTTTTCCTGGTGCTGCTAGGGCCATATACTGAAACTGAGCGCAGAACTAACTTTTACTGAAGAATCTGCCCTTTAATGCACATCAGGGCGAACACGAAATTTCTAATATGAAGTACTCACTGACGATCCAAAGACGTTTCAGTATGTACGCGTCGGTACCACCGGGGCAGTGCCTAAGTATTGTAAAGTGAAGGTCGACAGTTTGAGCCTCACGGGAAGTATTTCATTGGCTTCCCACGAGTGCGTGATGCACAGCGTGGCTGTTGCTAGGAAACGGCCTTATTTGCCGTTGGCCAATATCTAGTTTTCTTTGCATCAATGTGAAAATGTTCCTATTACTAAATACAGTTTTGCTAGTTACAGTTCAAACTAGAAACGACGGAAGAAAGCGGTCCAACGCGCCACATTGCTTCCCGAAAGGGAGGGTGCATTTTCTACGCCATGTCTGACATTGCGTCTTAAATTTTCTAAAACTGACATAATTCCATCCTACCGAAAAAAGAAACAGATTTCGCAGTGAGGTTCTTTGAGATATTGCTAGAGATGGAAGTCTCTGGAGCTCTTGCCTCGCACGTCAGATTGGCCGAGCGGTCTAAGGCGCCAGATTTAAGCTCTGGTTCCCGCAAGGGAGCGTGGGTTCGAACCCCACATCTGACAAAGCATTTTAAACATTCTGAAACTAACATACTCCCTTGATCTTACAGAACAAGTAAATTATGCAGGAACACGCCGCAGATTTTACTAGAGACGACAGTGACAGCCCGAGCGGTCGAAAAGAAATAGCGGAACATACTTTTCCTGCGTCGAGGTTTAGCTCTTCTCACGGACGTTTCCGTTGTTGTTGTGCTGTGGCTCTGGGTTCCAAGCGACAGCGAGAAAACCTCAACAGCAACGCATACGTGTTTAAATGAATCTTAAGGCCTTAATAAAGATAGATGAAACGGTGGTTCAGGTGCTGGAGTTCTGAAGCGGCCGTATTGCGTGGGCAGTATGCTCACTAAGTTAATGTGTCATGCTAACAACGGGAAGGCTATGGGTTACATCCCACCAAGGGATATTCCATATTGCTTCCCTAAAAGGCAGCGCGAGAGACTGCCAGGCAAATCCCAAGTGATCTGTACAAGGACTGAGATGTCCGCACGTCTGGAAACGTTCTCGCCGACTTGTGTGCCACGCTGACGACGCGGGTTCTCGTCCGATCACCGAAGTTAAGCAGCGTTTTTGCGTGCTTAGTACACGGCTCAGTGGCTAACTAGGAAGTCTGCGTGCTGTTGGAATCTTTATTTTGCCTTTTCCCTTAGTTTTCGGTGTTGCTGCGCGGTAATGATACGGTCCAGCACGCTGACCCCTCTCTTGCCTCTCGGGACGCAAATTCGCGAACCTGCGGCCACAGTCAAATGAAAGGGTCCGTTGTGCGTTTGTCGAGTTGGTCTCTCCCAGTCGTTTCTAGCGCCCTTCCTCTACATATACGACCATTTGCAAGCGTCAGCTTTCGCGTCAGCCGAGCAAAGTCGAGACAAGTCGACACATGGGGACACACGATGCTGTGAATCGCAATCCGCACTAGCCTACGCGGAGCGGGACGAGGGGCGAAGGAAAACCATCGTAACACGACAGTTCGGAAATTCGACGATCGCGAGCGTTGGAAACACTCTCCTGGGTAAAGAAGACAACTTCGGTGCGGTGTCCGGGTTTCGAACCCGGATCAGCTACTTGGGAAGCAACCATGCTGACCGACACAGCACCACCGCCTTCTGCTACGCGCTGCTTGCGCCGTGATGTGTCGCCTTCCCTCCTGGCGCCAGAGGCCGAAGGCAATCTCGCTGTAGGCGCTCAACGCCGAGTGGAAGGCGAGCACATGTGAACCGTTTTCCTGGTGCTGCTAGGGCCATATACTGAAACTGAGCGCAGAACTAACTTTTACTGAAGAATCTGCCCTTTAATGCACATCAGGGCGAACACGAAATTTCTAATATGAAGTACTCACTGACGATCCAAAGACGTTTCAGTATGTACGCGTCGGTACCACCGGGGCAGTGCCTAAGTATTGTAAAGTGAAGGTCGACAGTTTGAGCCTCACGGGAAGTATTTCATTGGCTTCCCACGAGTGCGTGATGCACAGCGTGGCTGTTGCTAGGAAACGGCCTTATTTGCCGTTGGCCAATATCTAGTTTTCTTTGCATCAATGTGAAAATGTTCCTATTACTAAATACAGTTTTGCTAGTTACAGTTCAAACTAGAAACGACGGAAGAAAGCGGTCCAACGCGCCACATTGCTTCCCGAAAGGGAGGGTGCATTTTCTACGCCATGTCTGACATTGCGTCTTAAATTTTCTAAAACTGACATAATTCCATCCTACCGAAAAAAGAAACAGATTTCGCAGTGAGGTTCTTTGAGATATTGCTAGAGATGGAAGTCTCTGGAGCTCTTGCCTCGCACGTCAGATTGGCCGAGCGGTCTAAGGCGCCAGATTTAAGCTCTGGTTCCCGCAAGGGAGCGTGGGTTCGAACCCCACATCTGACAAAGCATTTTAAACATTCTGAAAACTAACATACTCCCTTGATCTTACAGAACAAGTAAATTATGCAGGAACACGCCGCAGATTTTACTAGAGACGACAGTGACAGCCCGAGCGGTCGAAAAGAAATAGCGGAACATACTTTTCCTGCGTCGAGGTTTAGCTCTTCTCACGGACGTTTCCGTTGTTGTTGTGCTGTGGCTCTGGGTTCCAAGCGACAGCGAGAAAACCTCAACAGCAACGCATACGTGTTTAAATGAATCTTAAGGCCTTAATAAAGATAGATGAAACGGTGGTTCAGGTGCTGGAGTTCTGAAGCGGCCGTATTGCGTGGGCAGTATGCTCACTAAGTTAATGTGTCATGCTAACAACGGGAAGGCTATGGGTTACATCCCACCAAGGGATATTCCATATTGCTTCCCTAAAAGGCAGCGCGAGAGACTGCCAGGCAAATCCCAAGTGATCTGTACAAGGACTGAGATGTCCGCACGTCTGGAAACGTTCTCGCCGACTTGTGTGCCACGCTGACGACGCGGGTTTCTCGTCCGATCACCGAAGTTAAGCAGCGTTTTTGCGTGCTTAGTACACGGCTCAGTGGCTAACTAGGAAGTCTGCGTGCTGTTGGAATCTTTTATTTTGCCTTTTCCCTTAGTTTTCGGTGTTGCTGCGCGGTAATGATACGGGTCCAGCACGCTGACCCCTCTCTTGCCTCTCGGGACGCAAATTCGCGAACCTGCGGCCACAGTCAAATGAAAGGGTCCGTTGTGCGTTTGTCGAGTTGGTCTCTCCCAGTCGTTTCTAGCGCCCTTCCTCTACATATACGACCATTTGCAAGCGTCAGCTTTCGCGTCAGCCGAGCAAAGTCGAGACAAGTCGACACATGGGGACACACGATGCTGTGAATCGCAATCCGCACTAGCCTACGCGGAGCGGGACGAGGGGCGAAGGAAAACCATTCGTAACACGACAGTTCGGAAATTCGACGATCGCGAGCGTTGGAAACACTCTCCTGGGTAAAGAAGACAACTTCGGTGCGGTGTCCGGGTTTCGAACCCGGATCAGCTACTTGGGAAGCAACCATGCTGACCGACACAGCACCACCGCCTTCTGCTACGCGCTGCTTGCGCCGTGATGTGTCGCCTTCCCTCCTGGCGCCAGAGGCCGAAGGCAATCTCGCTGTAGGCGCTCAACGCCGAGTGGAAGGCGAGCACATGTGAACCCGTTTTCCTGGTGCTGCTAGGGCCATATACTGAAACTGAGCGCAGAACTAACTTTTACTGAAGAATCTGCCCTTTAATGCACATCAGGGCGAACACGAAATTTCTAATATGAAGTACTCACTGACGATCCAAAGACGTTTCAGTATGTACGCGTCGGTACCACCGGGGCAGTGCCTAAGTATTGTAAAGTGAAGGTCGACAGTTTGAGCCTCACGGGAAGTATTTCATTGGCTTCCCACGAGTGCGTGATGCACAGCGTGGCTGTTGCTAGGAAACGGCCTTATTTGCCGTTGGCCAATATCTAGTTTTCTTTGCATCAATGTGAAAATGTTCCTATTACTAAATACAGTTTTGCTAGTTACAGTTCAAACTAGAAACGACGGAAGAAAGCGGTCCAACGCGCCACATTGCTTCCCGAAAGGGAGGGTGCATTTTCTACGCCATGTCTGACATTGCGTCTTAAATTTTCTAAAACTGACATAATTCCATCCTACCGAAAAAAGAAACAGATTTCGCAGTGAGGTTCTTTGAGATATTGCTAGAGATGGAAGTCTCTGGAGCTCTTGCCTCGCACGTCAGATTGGCCGAGCGGTCTAAGGCGCCAGATTTAAGCTCTGGTTCCCGCAAGGGAGCGTGGGTTCGAACCCCACATCTGACAAAGCATTTTAAACATTCTGAAACTAACATACTCCCTTGATCTTACAGAACAAGTAAATTATGCAGGAACACGCCGCAGATTTTACTAGAGACGACAGTGACAGCCCGAGCGGTCGAAAAGAAATAGCGGAACATACTTTTCCTGCGTCGAGGTTTAGCTCTTCTCACGGACGTTTCCGTTGTTGTTGTGCTGTGGCTCTGGGTTCCAAGCGACAGCGAGAAAACCTCAACAGCAACGCATACGTGTTTAAATGAATCTTAAGGCCTTAATAAAGATAGATGAAACGGTGGTTCAGGTGCTGGAGTTCTGAAGCGGCCGTATTGCGTGGGCAGTATGCTCACTAAGTTAATGTGTCATGCTAACAACGGGAAGGCTATGGGTTACATCCCACCAAGGGATATTCCATATTGCTTCCCTAAAAGGCAGCGCGAGAGACTGCCAGGCAAATCCCAAGTGATCTGTACAAGGACTGAGATGTCCGCACGTCTGGAAACGTTCTCGCCGACTTGTGTGCCACGCTGACGACGCGGGTTCTCGTCCGATCACCGAAGTTAAGCAGCGTTTTTGCGTGCTTAGTACACGGCTCAGTGGCTAACTAGGAAGTCTGCGTGCTGTTGGAATCTTTTATTTTGCCTTTTCCCTTAGTTTTCGGTGTTGCTGCGCGGTAATGATACGGTCCAGCACGCTGACCCCTCTCTTGCCTCTCGGGACGCAAATTCGCGAACCTGCGGCCACAGTCAAATGAAAGGGTCCGTTGTGCGTTTGTCGAGTTGGTCTCTCCCAGTCGTTTCTAGCGCCCTTCCTCTACATATACGACCATTTGCAAGCGTCAGCTTTCGCGTCAGCCGAGCAAAGTCGAGACAAGTCGACACATGGGGACACACGATGCTGTGAATCGCAATCCGCACTAGCCTACGCGGAGCGGGACGAGGGGCGAAGGAAAACCATTCGTAACACGACAGTTCGGAAATTCGACGATCGCGAGCGTTGGAAACACTCTCCTGGGTAAAGAAGACAACTTCGGTGCGGTGTCCGGGTTTCGAACCCGGATCAGCTACTTGGGAAGCAACCATGCTGACCGACACAGCACCACCGCCTTCTGCTACGCGCTGCTTGCGCCGTGATGTGTCGCCTTCCCTCCTGGCGCCAGAGGCCGAAGGCAATCTCGCTGTAGGCGCTCAACGCCGAGTGGAAGGCGAGCACATGTGAACCCGTTTTCCTGGTGCTGCTAGGGCCATATACTGAAACTGAGCGCAGAACTAACTTTTACTGAAGAATCTGCCCTTTAATGCACATCAGGGCGAACACGAAATTTCTAATATGAAGTACTCACTGACGATCCAAAGACGTTTCAGTATGTACGCGTCGGTACCACCGGGGCAGTGCCTAAGTATTGTAAAGTGAAGGTCGACAGTTTGAGCCTCACGGGAAGTATTTCATTGGCTTCCCACGAGTGCGTGATGCACAGCGTGGCTGTTGCTAGGAAACGGCCTTATTTGCCGTTGGCCAATATCTAGTTTTCTTTGCATCAATGTGAAAATGTTCCTATTACTAAATACAGTTTTGCTAGTTACAGTTCAAACTAGAAACGACGGAAGAAAGCGGTCCAACGCGCCACATTGCTTCCCGAAAGGGAGGGTGCATTTTCTACGCCATGTCTGACATTGCGTCTTAAATTTTCTAAAACTGACATAATTCCATCCTACCGAAAAAAGAAACAGATTTCGCAGTGAGGTTCTTTGAGATATTGCTAGAGATGGAAGTCTCTGGAGCTCTTGCCTCGCACGTCAGATTGGCCGAGCGGTCTAAGGCGCCAGATTTAAGCTCTGGTTCCCGCAAGGGAGCGTGGGTTCGAACCCCACATCTGACAAAGCATTTTAAACATTCTGAAACTAACATACTCCCTTGATCTTACAGAACAAGTAAATTATGCAGGAACACGCCGCAGATTTTACTAGAGACGACAGTGACAGCCCGAGCGGTCGAAAAGAAATAGCGGAACATACTTTTCCTGCGTCGAGGTTTAGCTCTTCTCACGGACGTTTCCGTTGTTGTTGTGCTGTGGCTCTGGGTTCCAAGCGACAGCGAGAAAACCTCAACAGCAACGCATACGTGTTTAAATGAATCTTAAGGCCTTAATAAAGATAGATGAAACGGTGGTTCAGGTGCTGGAGTTCTGAAGCGGCCGTATTGCGTGGGCAGTATGCTCACTAAGTTAATGTGTCATGCTAACAACGGGAAGGCTATGGGTTACATCCCACCAAGGGATATTCCATATTGCTTCCCTAAAAGGCAGCGCGAGAGACTGCCAGGCAAATCCCAAGTGATCTGTACAAGGACTGAGATGTCCGCACGTCTGGAAACGTTCTCGCCGACTTGTGTGCCACGCTGACGACGCGGGTTCTCGTCCGATCACCGAAGTTAAGCAGCGTTTTTGCGTGCTTAGTACACGGCTCAGTGGCTAACTAGGAAGTCTGCGTGCTGTTGGAATCTTTTATTTTGCCTTTTCCCTTAGTTTTCGGTGTTGCTGCGCGGTAATGATACGGTCCAGCACGCTGACCCCTCTCTTGCCTCTCGGGACGCAAATTCGCGAACCTGCGGCCACAGTCAAATGAAAGGGTCCGTTGTGCGTTTGTCGAGTTGGTCTCTCCCAGTCGTTTCTAGCGCCCTTCCTCTACATATACGACCATTTGCAAGCGTCAGCTTTCGCGTCAGCCGAGCAAAGTCGAGACAAGTCGACACATGGGGACACACGATGCTGTGAATCGCAATCCGCACTAGCCTACGCGGAGCGGGACGAGGGGCGAAGGAAAACCATTCGTAACACGACAGTTCGGAAATTCGACGATCGCGAGCGTTGGAAACACTCTCCTGGGTAAAGAAGACAACTTCGGTGCGGTGTCCGGGTTTCGAACCCGGATCAGCTACTTGGGAAGCAACCATGCTGACCGACACAGCACCACCGCCTTCTGCTACGCGCTGCTTGCGCCGTGATGTGTCGCCTTCCCTCCTGGCGCCAGAGGCCGAAGGCAATCTCGCTGTAGGCGCTCAACGCCGAGTGGAAGGCGAGCACATGTGAACCCGTTTTCCTGGTGCTGCTAGGGCCATATACTGAAACTGAGCGCAGAACTAACTTTTACTGAAGAATCTGCCCTTTAATGCACATCAGGGCGAACACGAAATTTCTAATATGAAGTACTCACTGACGATCCAAAGACGTTTCAGTATGTACGCGTCGGTACCACCGCGGGCAGTGCCTAAGTATTGTAAAGTGAAGGTCGACAGTTTGAGCCTCACGGGAAGTATTTCATTGGCTTCCCACGAGTGCGTGATGCACAGCGTGGCTGTTGCTAGGAAACGGCCTTATTTGCCGTTGGCCAATATCTAGTTTTCTTTGCATCAATGTGAAAATGTTCCTATTACTAAATACAGTTTTGCTAGTTACAGTTCAAACTAGAAACGACGGAAGAAAGCGGTCCAACGCGCCACATTGCTTCCCGAAAGGGAGGGTGCATTTTCTACGCCATGTCTGACATTGCGTCTTAAATTTTCTAAAACTGACATAATTCCATCCTACCGAAAAAAGAAACAGATTTCGCAGTGAGGTTCTTTGAGATATTGCTAGAGATGGAAGTCTCTGGAGCTCTTGCCTCGCACGTCAGATTGGCCGAGCGGTCTAAGGCGCCAGATTTAAGCTCTGGTTCCCGCAAGGGAGCGTGGGTTCGAACCCCACATCTGACAAAGCATTTTAAACATTCTGAAACTAACATACTCCCTTGATCTTACAGAACAAGTAAATTATGCAGGAACACGCCGCAGATTTTACTAGAGACGACAGTGACAGCCCGAGCGGTCGAAAAGAAATAGCGGAACATACTTTTCCTGCGTCGAGGTTTAGCTCTTCTCACGGACGTTTCCGTTGTTGTTGTGCTGTGGCTCTGGGTTCCAAGCGACAGCGAGAAAACCTCAACAGCAACGCATACGTGTTTAAATGAATCTTAAGGCCTTAATAAAGATAGATGAAACGGTGGTTCAGGTGCTGGAGTTCTGAAGCGGCCGTATTGCGTGGGCAGTATGCTCACTAAGTTAATGTGTCATGCTAACAAC